>NW_006921785.1:1566351-1591989 GCF_000298275.1 Orycteropus afer afer
TACTCTGTGCTACGCCCGTGCTTACCTTGCTCCTGGAGACCCGGTCCCTCTCGGGAGGGTAACAAGGGAAAGTGTTCAGTGCAGATCAGTGAGTAAGCACCAGCCCGCCCGTGCTTACCTTGCTCCCGGAGACCCGGTCCCTCTCGGGAGGGTAACAAGGGCTCCAACTATATACATGACTCCTTTAAATGTAGCAAAGATAAGCCAGGGATTCTTCAGTCTTCAGCATGTGGAAGAATATGTCAAGGACCATAAAAGGGGAGCAAGGGTTAAGAGGAAAGGTAATTTTTTTTTTTTTCTTCCTCCTTGGAGAGATGTAGGAAGGCTTCAAGAATCAAGAGGCACTGAAGTGGGAGAGAAGAGCCAAGCAGAGCTAAGGTGTCAGAGGTAGTACACAGAAGCTGTGGTTCTTAACTGTTTCAGTGCTATGGATCTTCTTGGCAGCTGGAGAAGCCTGTGTGTGGACTCCTAAACAGAATAGTATATTCAAATGAATATGATCAACTCGACAGGAATTCAAAGAAAAACAATATTAAAATATAAAATATGTTTTAAAAATAAATTTGTAATAAAGCAATATAAGTGACTCTTTATTAATGCATTAAATAACAAAACCTATCCCAAAAAACAAACCAAACTCACTGCCATCAAGTTGATTCCAACTCATAGCAACCCTGTTAGGTTTCCAACATGGTAAATCTTTATGGAAATAGATTGCCCAGTCTTCCTTCCTTGGAGTGGCTGGTGGGTTTGAACTGCCAACCTCTGGTTAGCAGTCAAAACACCTTAGGCCCTGCGCCACCAGTACGTCTTACAAAATTTATCAGCAAGTTTAATATCCACCTTAATTTCAAACCAGAAAACCAGCCACCATCAAATCTATGGTAACTCCGTGTATGTCACAGTAGAGCTGTGCTCCATAGAGTTTTCAACGACTAAGTTTTTGGAAGTAGATTACAAGCCTTTCCCTGTGAAGGTCCTCTGGGTAGATTCGTACCTCTAACCTGCTGATTAGCAGCCAAATGTATTCACTATACCACCCAGGAACACCCAAACCAAACCAAAGGCAGCTATAAATTACATATACGTATCTATAACCAGTATAAATGGAAAATGCCTATGATTCCTTTTAGCAATAAAATTTAGGTACTACTACAACTACTATGAAAGAAAGTTATGCTATATTTCACTTAGAGGTTAAATAAAAATAAAGAAATAATTTTTTTTCTCATTAATTTCACAAACTCCACCTAATTATTTCCATGGACCCACGTTAAGAATCCCTGTTAGAGAAAATAGTAAAGACCCAAAAGAAGGTGGTGAAAAAATGAGGTATATTATATGGCCAAGGAGCTCTGGTGGTACGGTGGTTAAAGCATTTGGTTGCTAACCAAAAGGTCCATGGTTTGAACCCACCATGGGAGAAAGATGAGGCAGTCTGCTTCCATAAAGATTTACAACCTTGGAAACCCTATGGAGTACCTCTACTCTGTCCTATAGGGTTGCTATACATCAAAAAGACTCCACAGCAGTTCGTTTTGGTTTGGTCACGTGACCATGTAGAACATGCAAAGGCATAAATGGCATTGAAATGCAGACCAAACCCTCAGAACCAACACGAAAGCTCATCACCCCTGATTATTAAATTACTTGGAGATGATGCTCCAAGTTCCAGAATAACATCTTCTTTTGGAATAAAAGATAAATGAAAGAAGTTGGGAGACTATTCCACAGGTTTCAGGTTATAGCTCCTCTTTCAAAGTATTGTACATGACAGCCTATTGTTAATTTTTTTAAAAGCACTTTTTCCCTACTATGATTTCTGTTATATAAAACTGTATACGTGGAAATGTGTGGATACAAACGTGTATAATCATAGATGGCCAGTAAAATACACACCAAAATACTAACATTGATTAGAATTTGGGGATGATTTTATTTTTTTCTTCAGATTTTCCATAATTGGAGAATGGGTCAAAAGACTTCAAGAGACTTATTTAGTATAAGTACACACATCATACATTATAAAAGCTAGTACTAAAACTTAGAAATTTCCTTTTACACTGTACACAAATTTTCAGATTCAGTATTCCATGAAGCAGGTATAATCATTAGCCTCCACCAGACAAATTCGGAAACTAAGGCTCAGAGTCTGCTAACTGACTTGTCCAAAGTCACATAACAAGAACATGGAGGACACAGGGCTAGAATCCCAGTCTCCTGCTCCCCCCCCCCCCCAGAAAGCAGAATATTGCCATTTTCATTAAAAAGCTACAGCTTTGGCATTAGCCTGACCTTGGATTAAGTCCCAGCTATCCCATTTACTTATTGGTCAACTTGAGCAAATTCCTGATTCTATCCAATCCTTGGGTTCCCTGTATCTCAAAGGGTCCAGTTGTTGTTGTCATGTGCCACTGAGTCAGATCCGACTCACAGTGACCCCTCCTTGGGTTTCCAAGGCAGTATCACTACAGAAGTAGATTGCCCAATCTTCCTTCCAAGGAGTAGCCAGTGGGATTGAACCGCCAGACTTCTGGTTAGCAGTAAAGTGTGCCTTTGACAGAATGATACAAAGCCCTTACCACAACACTGACATAGAGCAAGTGTTCAACAAACAATGGCAAACACCAGTATTATCCCAATCTACTTTTGCCTCCTTGCCTCTGTTCTAGGTAGACAGTCTTCAATATTACCTTTCAGGAGCCAACAGACATCTCATCGTGTGGCTTAGCAGCCTGGTTCTGGTCTCCAAAGTCAACTGGGGTCATGCTCATTGTGCTTAAGAACAGCTCCCTTGGATGGGACAAGGATAACATGAGGACTAACTGGATAAGATATAGCAGTGCTGAGCAGCCAGCTTGGTAATCTCATGGGATTCAGATTCTTTAAGTCTGAAACAGGACCTGAGATTTTGAGCCACTGATGTGCTCCCCAGGAGAGTCTCAAGGGCTAACAATACCCAATGACAAGTTCTGTTGGACAAGATAAGACGGAATCTAACACTTCTGTGAGCACAAAAGCAGTCCAGCCTAATCCCAAGCAATACATTACCCAATGGGAAGCACAACAAGGAACTATGGTGTGATGGGGTGAATTAATTTTACATGTGAGAAGGACATGAATTTTGGAGGCCCAAGGGAAGAATGTATGAATTGCATTGTGTGCCCCAAGACCATGTGTTATAAATCCTTGCCCTTATACCACTTGGAAAGAGGGATTTCTTTTTGATGCTAATGAGGCCATGTCAGTGTAAGATGTGTCCTAAACCAGTCACTTTTTCAGATATAAAATATCAGGCACAGAAGAAAGGAAACAAAGAGGAGCATACAAGCCACATAAAAAGAATCAAGGATCAGAAGCTGAAAGAGACAAAGATCTTCTCCCACAGAGGACAGGACAGAAAACCTTCCCCTAGAGTTGCAGCCCAGAATTCAGACTTCTAGCCTCCTAAACCCATTACTGTAAAGTTGATTCAAATTCATAGTGACCCCAAAGGACAGCGGAGAACTGCCCCAGAGTTTCCATGGTTGTAATCTTCACACAAGCAGACTACCACATCTTTCTCCCACAGAGCAGCTGGTGTGGTTGAACTATCAACCTTTTTGTTTAGCAGAAGAGTGCTTTAACCACTGTGTCACCAGGCCTCTTTAGCCTACTATACTGTGAGAAAATTAACATCTGTTCATGAAAGCTACATTTGTGGTATTTCTGTTATAGCAGCACTAAGAAACAAAGACATACAGGATGACCCAGAATCAACAGTTCTGTGGTTCTTCTCCCAGGAAGGAAGGGTAGAAACTTCCCAGAACCATGAAGACAGAACTGAAGTCAACCCATACAACAAGCAAAACTAAAGGTTCACAGGCACCTCTCTGCACTAGGTGTCTAACTTTTTCAGAGCTGGAATAGACTTCAGAGATTATTTTGTCCATTATTTAGATATAATACATTAAATCCAAATCCACTCCCATCGAGTCAATTCCCACTCACAGCAACACCATTGGATTTCTGAGGCAGTATACCTTAATGGAAGTAGATTGTGCCATCTTCCTTCCATGCAGTGGCTGGTGGGTTTGAACCACAAACCTCCTGGTTAGCAGTCAAATACCTGAGGCATCACATGACCAGAGCTTCTTATACAATAAACTCTAAAACTCAAACTCACTGCCGTCAAGTTGGTCCTGACTCATAGCGACCCCTGGGCAGCATCTCTACAGAAGCAGATTGCCCAGTCTTCCTTCTGAGGAGTGGTTGGTGGGTTTGAACCACCAGCTTTCCAGTTAGCAGTCAAATGCCTTGGTCACTACGCCCCTAGAGCTCCTAGACAATAATAATTAGTGACTAGAATTCTAAGGAATTTAGGAAGAACTTGGAAGCCCACAAAGCAACAATTCACAATGAATTCCCTCAGTAAATACTGTTGGATAAATTCATTAAGAGAAAAGCATCATTCAAACACAGGTCTTCAAAATACTTTACTCTGAACATCTAGAAAATGCCTAGGAAATGGTAGGTCTACAGCACTCAGAAGTATGTGCTATAAGTTTAGACGCAGAAGCAGCATTGGCCTTGAAGAAGATAAAAGTCTACTCTTCCTGGAATTGGTGGGTAAAGGAGAAGGAGGAGTGGTCTCCAATGGTCCTTATGAATTTATCATGGCTTTTGCATACTATCTTATCCTCAGAATCCCGCACACTGACTAGAAAACAGCAGACATCTAGTAAATATTTAAAATCATAGAAGAGAGAGACCAAGACAAAGAGAGACAAAGAAAAACCATCCTTAGTCCTGTTGTTTTGTTGTCAGGTGCCATTAAGTTGGATCCAACTCACAGTGATCCCATTGTACAATAGAATGAAACATGCCCAGCCCTGTGCCATCCTCATACAATCACTGCTATGCTCGGGCCCATGGTTGCAGCCACTGTATCAATGTATCTCATCAAGGGTCTTCCTTCCCTTCACTGACCCCACACCTTACTAAGCATGATATCCCTCTCCAAGAACTGGTCCCTTCTGATATATGCCCAAAGCATGAGAGACAAAGTCTAGCCATTCTTGCTTCTAAGAAGCATTGTGACTGTACTTCTTCTAAGATAGATTTGTTTGTTCTATGGCAGTCCAAGGTATATTCATTACTCCTCACCAACACTGTAATTCAAATGCATCAATTCTTCTGCAGTTTTCCTTATGCATTGCCTAGCTTTCACATGCATATGAAGCAACTGAAAATACCATGGCTTGGGTGAGGCACATCTTGGTTTTAGTGACATCTTTGCTCTTTAACACTTTAAAGATGTCTTTTGGAGCAAATTTGCCCAATGCAATACATCATTTGATTTCTGGAGTGCTGCTTCCATGGGTGTTAACGGTGGGTAGAAGTAAAATGAAATCCTTGACAACTTCAATCTTTTCTCCATTTATCATGATGTTTTTTCCTGGTTCCTTGCTCCTACAGGCTAGCATTCCCTAGGGGGTGGGACTTTTTGGTTGTCTAACCCACAAGAGCTTTGAGAACTGACATCCTAGTACAGTGGATAAGCCTGACAATTTAAGTCAGACATAACTGGGTTCAAAGTCAAGCTCTGTCAGTAGACCTCTTAAGCCTCCAAGTTTCATCTTTAAAGGTGTTAATATCACCTACTACACTTCTAAAAAGGAGCTTTGGTGGTGTAGTGGATAAGGCATTTGGCTGCTAACCAGAAGGTCAGCAGTTTAAACTCACCAACCACTCTGTAGAAGGAAGATGGGACAATCTACTTCTGTAAAGATTTACCACCTTGGAAATCTAATAGGGGTTTCTATGAGTTGGAATTGGCTTGATGGCAGTGAGTGTTGTCTTGTTTTATTTCGTTTTTCACTTCCAAAATAGACATAATGATACTTATCCTTACAAAGTTGTTGGAAGATTACCTGATGTAATAGATTTGCACAAAGTAGCTAGCAGAAAGCTGAGCACAGGTATATGTTTAACAAATGACAATGCATGTTGGAATTAATCATGCCCATTATAAACCAAACCAACTCCATGGCAACAAATTTTTTTATAAACCAAAACCAAATCAAATGCCATGCAATTGATTCCAATTCACAGTGACCAACACAGAGTTGAACTGTGCTCCCCAGGGTTTTCAGGGCTGTGACCTTTTAGAAGCAGATTATCAGGGCTTTCTTCCAAGGTACCTCTGGGTGGTTTTGAACCGCCAACATTTTCATTTGTAGCCAAACATTTAACCATTTGTGTCACCCAGGGACTTCCTTACACGCCATAGTCCTTCCTACAGAAATTATTCCAACTTAAATTTACTACATTTTCTAATAAAGCACATTTCTTTAAATAGATAATAAAATCACGTATGCATTCCTTTTCAGTTTACAAATTAATTTCACATTCACATACAATTCTTAAATGAGGCGTGACTGTTGGCCACAATTAATAGAGAAAACTAAGACTATACAGTCAGCAATAAGCAGCACTGGGACTGGAACTATTAATATTTTATTCTAACTATAATTTTCTCAATGAAAAATTGGAAAAGTGATCTTATTATGGAATACCATCTCCTATCTGATAGTTGGTTGTACTGTGGTGGTTTCTGTGTTGCTGAGATGCTGTAAACTTTGCCACTGTAAACTATGCAAATACTAGCAGAGTCACCCATGGTGGAGAGTTTTCAGCAGAGCTTCTAGACTAGAAGATACTAGGAATAAAGGCCTGGTGATCTACTTCCACAACTTAACCAATGACAGCTTCACGGATCACAACAGAATACTGCTAGGCAACGTGCTCCCTAGGTTGAAAGGCAGTACAGAAAAGTCACAACAATAGACTCAAATACACCAAGGATCACGAAGATGGCACGGGACCTGGCAATGTTCTGCTTTGTTATTACATAAGTTTGCCGTGAGTCACAGTCAATTCTAGGGCAACTAACAGCAACAACATTCTGGAATAAAATACCACTCAAGACATTACCTCAGATGCTGCTTATATTACAGAAATACTTAAAGCCAAAATCAAAAACAAAATTCTGAAAGAATAGGAAGCAATTGTCTAACCTAAATCAAAACCTCTCCTCTGGATTTCACATATGTATAGTTACTAGTGTTCAACAGGAGAAAGGGGAACTGTCCTCAGGTCAGGTAGACCTGAGTTTTAGTAATATCTTTACCATTTATTATCCATTCAGTATCAATTTCAATATCCTCATCTGTGTAATGGGAAAGCAAAACCTTTTCCTAAGACTGTGTGAGGATTAGTTCCCAACACCAAGAAGGCAACCAATAAATGAGCATCTACACTAATCACCATCCATGGTTGGTGTGTGGGTTAAGTGACCGTTGTCTCCCGCCTTTTCTAGATTCTGAATACCCCCTTGTCTGCATCTGTTCAATGGGAATACAACCAGCCTCCCAGCCGACCTCACCAGGGAATGAAGATAACAAAAGAGCTGGCAGAGACATTATGCAAATACTAAATATTATTAAAACATTAATGAACTCTGGCAATTTCCCTGAATTTTGATAAATAGCATTTATTATGCACTGCCAGCCTCTCATACAATCTGGGCTCTCAAATATTAACTAGATAATAACAGCAATCATTTTCCTAAAAGACCTAGGTGTAGTGAAATAGGAGTGAGTCTAGATGATTCCAGCTAAAACCTGCCTCCAAAGGAATCAGAATCTCTGGACAAAAAGAGAATGTTGGGAGAGGCCATGGAGATCACAGTGACCATGGTGACCACAAGTGGGCTCAAATCAGCTCCAACACCTCTCTAGAACCCCACTTTGATAGGACAGTGAGGTGAGCCTTCTTGGTGCAGAGAGGTCATAGATTATGACAACGGTCTACTATCCTGTTGCTCTTCTGCATAAAGCTGCCTCCAAACCAGACAAAATGAAAAAGATCTAGAAGGCTGTCAGGCTTCAGTCCAGGCCAACAATCTCATACAGAAAGACAATGGCTGTCCCACGCCCCTCTGCAAGTAGTCATGGAGTCGATTCCAACTCATGGTGACTCCATGTTACAGAGTGAAACTAGTGCACTGGTTCACAGGGTGCAAGTACCTCCTCCAACCACCACTACCCCTCACCCAAAAAAAGCAGTGCTATCCACAACTCCATTAAAGAAGCTTTTACCAGATTCCTCTGACATTGTATCTGTGTGAAGGGATAATGTTTTTAATCTTTTGACAATCCTCAGGTGCAGCTCAAAGGCAAGCAGAACAAAGCTGGGATGACTCCCCCACACAAGGCCCAGAAATGATGGCCTGGAGCCATTCAGTGGTTGTTGTTATGTACCCTCCAGTGGGACAGACTCATAGCCACCCCTCCTTGGGTTTTAGAGGCAGTATCATAGGGAAGTAGATTGCCCAACCTTCACCTTAACATACCACAGTCATTAAGATGCTTCATTTGCATATTCATGGAAATCCAAGGCTGTGACAAGTGAAACAAAGTGCACAAAAAGAGATTTTGTTTTTTTTAAGTCAAGCAAAAATCTGCTTTGTTGTTGTTATGTGCCGTCAAGTCAAACCCAACTCATAGTGACCCCTCCTTGGGTTTCCGAGGCAGTATCACTACGGAAGTAGGATTGCCCAACCTTCCTTCCGAGGAGTGGCTGGTGGGTTTGAACCGCCAGCCATCTGGTTAGCAGGCAAGTGTCTTAGCCACTATGCTACCAAATCTGCTTTAGGGAAGGTAAATCCATAGAGGGACCCATGCTGTCACCAAACTCTCATTTATCTGGAGTAGCCAGCACCTCACTAAAGAAAGCAAGGAACTCACAAATGGATGCAGCACCACACGCAGGCAAGCTCATTTCACCATCTGCCTTCTAGTGTCCAGAGGGATAAAAGGCTTAAATGACACTCTCCTCAATTTTCTCTCCTGCAGGTGGAAATATCAAATTCCCAGGAGCAAGAAGGACTTCTATTGCAAAGTCAGTTGAGTAAAAAGGAACAGAAGTAAATTTTGTTTACCTGTCAACACAATGCCACCAGTGACATTAAATACATGTGTAAGTTAAAGGTTCTAGCATAATGCAGTTTTCATATCTGGATAAAGGCTTTGTTATTCAGTGTGTCAGCTATGTATTTAAAGTTAAGTTCCTCATGAGATAGGCATCTAAATTTACCCCTCCTCATACCCTGAACCATTTTCTGATCCATGACTATCCTGACTTTTCAGATACCAGTACCTTTTTCTACTAAAGGACCTAGTGTAAGAGACATCAGAACTGGGTAATCATAGTACAATTGCAGACTTCCATTGTTTATGCCAAAGAGAAAGGCCATGGTTAAGCAACTTACATAACTGCCCCTGAGCCTTTTCTGTGTGTCCCCACCCTCTTGACAATTCCTGTACTGGATCTAGAATACAATTACTGTTTCAGATCTAGAAGCTTTGTAAGCTCGGTAAAATTCCCTCTGGAAGCTCACTTCCACTAGGCGAGGAATTTTTAAAATAATGATAATTAATTAATCTAAAGAGCTCTGGTAGCATAGTGGCTAAGACACTTGACTGCTCACCAGATGGCTGGCGGTTCAAACCCATCAGCCACTCCTCGGAAGGAAGGTTGGGCAATCCTACTTCCGTAGTGATACTGCCTCGGAAACCCAAGGAGGGGTCGCTATGAGTCAGGGCTGACTCGACGGCACATAACAACAACAACAAAGAGTTGAATAATCAAAAATATCAGTAGAGACCTTTTCTATTCCATACACAATCTAGGGTATACTTGGGGAGAGTGGAACAAAAGGTAAGGCAGCCTCAAGCTTTAACATGTTTCATCGAACTTCCCAAAGCGTTACACAGACGACCTAACGCTCAGTTTGTATTACCGCCACCCGCGCCCTGAGGAGAACGAAAACATAGAGTGAAGATGTCCCAAGGCAGAACCAGCAACAACTGAAACTGAGCTGAACAGAGAGGGAGGCAAATGCTCTGTCTTCCTCGGTGGCCATAAGACCCTTTCCAATCAAATTTTCCACTACCTGGAATTTACAGAGCGCACACAGAGACCCGCCGTTAGGGCAACGCTACGCTCTGGTCCAGTTCTGCGGAATGTTAACCACCTGGCCACGTACCGCAAGATAGCCACGGTGTCACCAGTGGAACTGCAGACTGCATCCAAGGCTCCCAACGACAGGGCACCTGGAGCAGGGTTCGATGTGCAAGGCCTGGTTTATTTTCCGTTAAACGCTATTCAACAATCGGTTTAAGGACCCGTAGCTGCGGGTCTGGACGGCATTATTTCCTTCCCTTCTGTATCTTCCAGGTTCGAAACTCAGGACATATATTTTGGACAATACAAAAAGGAGGCTGACGCTTCTCGGGATCAGATCTCAGCCTGGTCATTTTCGAGCTGAGGGTTAGGAATTTCGAGTTCAGCAAGAACCCGAAAGAAGCACCGGAAATGCTTCCAATCTCTTCAAAGGGAAGTCTATTTGCAAATCAAAGTTGCAGGAACTCCGGGAGCCCAGCCTACTTCTGTGGGTTACTCGGGAACACCCAACAAGTTTGGCCACCGGAGACTCGGCTTGACAGCGCCACGGCGCAAGACTAGAGAAGAAACTTGTCGCCCGGGCGCTGAGCCAGAGCCCCTAAGTCGTCGGACCCACGTTCAGGAGAGGACCCGAGACCTCGAGATAGGAAGGTGCAAGTCAGGCTCCGGGAGCAAAAGGCGCCACCGAGTCTCACCTGGACCGCGCTGCTTCCAGGGGCTTCCCCCTACACTGAGACTTTTCTTCAGGAACACCTCACCTGCCTACCACCCCTGGGCTGGTGAAAAATTAACAAAAGAGTCAATGAACCAAGAGAAAAATGAGAGATTTCAAGCGAAGTACAGTAAGCAGAGAAGGGAAAGCACCTCAGCCAGCGACGGAGAAAGAAGGGAAGAGGCGGGACAGAGATAGGTTATACCCCAGGCACCAGGATCCAGTAAGGAAACCCAGCAAGAGAGCGCCAGAAGGGAGAATGGGTTTTCTACCCCTGTCCCATCACTCGCGCACGCACACACACGCGCACACACACACACACGCTAATACTCACACATCTCCCCTTTTTTCCTCCTTACCCAGCATGGAAAAGATGAAATCCTTGGCTGTGTGAATCTCCAGCGCTCTCTGGTCATCATATTCCCGTTGGTCGTGCTTCGTGAATTCTTGGATGAGTTTGTTCAATTCCTCCACCCGAGCTCCGGACCTGAAATCCAGCTCCGGGAACGAAGGCTTGTTGTTACAGCCCAGGGAGGCTGCCTTGCTGGCGGTGGGAGCCGCCATCTTCATGCAAAACGCGCTGAGTAGCAGCTCCGCGGCGGCAGCAGCACCCACCCCCGCCCCCCACCCCGCCCCCCTGGGCCTCCTCCCCTCGCCTGCTCCCTGGCTGTCGCCCGGGCCGGTGGGCGTGCTGGCGGGCAGGCGTCTGGGCGGGCTGTCCTCCGCTCTGTGCGCTCCGGGCGTCCCAGCTTCGGGAGGAGCTGGACTGCAGCGAGGGTGCGTGTGTGGCCCCGACACCCTTTCCTCCGGCCCCACGCCCGCCCGGATGCTGCGGGTCCCTGCCCTCCCCTGGCCTTAGCTGGCAGCGGAGACAACGGTAGTAGAGCCAACTGGAGCCTCCCCCAGGGCGAGGAAAGTGAAGTGGAAACAATGTGAAATTCACCAGCTCTGAAATCAACAAGCTGCCGGCTCCAGTGTTACGGAGCCAGCACCAGCGTCCCATTTAAAGGGACAGCGCACCCAGTGGAAAGAAAAATAAATAAATGACAGAGGGCTGTGCGTCTCTGCCACTTGCCAATCTGTATTCGGGCAGACGCTCGAGGTGTGGACGTATTTTTCCTCCACCTCCACCCTCCACCCCTTTGGGGGCAGGGCTTGCCGAGCATGTTCAAAGAGAAAGGAGTCTTCCTCCGTCTGATTTTAAGGGCGGTGTCCTGGGCAAGAATGTCAACACCTTTTCCCATTTCTATCCCAAGAACTCCCGTGCCTTTAGGTGGTGAAAGAACCTGACCTAAAGAATATGAAACCTATCTTATGCTCTTTTTTTTTGGCCTAAATTGTCAAGCATATTTTTAAAAGATGCCCACGCTGTCCCATATGGACACTCATTAGCCACGAAAGTATCCCTACCTTTGCCCCAGGTAATTAATTTTCCTGCATAACAACCTATTCAACTTAACAAACATAATGAGTTAATGAAGTCCAAACGCTCTTATGTAAAGGCAGAAACGGATGAGTGGGTGTGGGGGAGGGGGAACAGAATGAATTGCCCCAGGTTCCAATGAATGTTGAATGACTTGGTGAAAATTCTCATTCAACAACCACAATTTGAGCACTCATTATTTGCCAGGCACAGTGCCAGAACCTAGATAGACAGTGATAAAGCAAAAGACATGGCTCTTGTGGTAGAGTTACACTTACTTGACAAGGCAGGTCTCATCTAAGTCACAGTCCTTTAGACAGAAAAGGATCTCTGAGATCTTTTTAGTGTTTATTAAGTATTTGACTCAAAAAATAAGAAGGCCCATTGACTCTTAGAAACCAAGATCATCTTCCTCCCTAATTCTTCAAAATATTTTCTCTGTCCCACAGTCCCTGGTTTAGATGAAGCCTTTTTCATTTTTTACGTGAGTTCTTGGCCCAGAACACATACTGTTTTTTTATCCTTCCAAGAAAGTTGAGGCTTCACCATGGTATTTTCCTGTAAAATGGGGATAGTAATAATTCCTATCTGTTTGGTTGCTTTAAGAATCCCATGACATAAAACAGGCCAAGCACTGAGTATAATGTCTGGCATAATCAACTCTTTGTAAATGTTAGCTATTATCAGCTGCTACCATTGTTGTTAGTTCTGGTAGCGTAGTACCTAAGGCACTTGACTGCTAACCAGAAGGCTCGTGGTTCAAACCCACAGCCACTCCTCAGAAGGAAGGATGGGCCATCTACTTCCATAGTGATACCAACTCGGAAAACTAAGGAGGGGTCACTATGAGTTGGGTCCGACTTGATGGCAGTGAGGCTTTTTTTTTTTTTAACTATTGTTTTTATAAAGTTAATTCTTTCCCTTTTCCAATTTATCGTTGCCATGGTGATCTTTACACAACACCAATCTGGCCACTGATACCTGGAATTCCTCTACTTTTCACTACCTCCTCAACTTTACACCAAGACCAATTCCATATTGCCTTCTCCGTAAAGTCTCTGAGACCTTCTGCTCCAAATTGGGGGTAATCTCTTCCTCCTCAGACACCCCGCTGCATCCTCTCAGAACCGTTCACAAGCCACCAAAGATATTGACCTTACTTTATAATTGCCTATTTAAATTTCAGAGTATGAGATTTTTAAGGACATGGACTATGCTTTATTCATCTTATTTCCCCTAGCACTTAGCCCTCTATGAGAGTCCTCTGTGTTTCTTGAATCAAGTAAGGAGTGGAGAACTTTGGCATGACCAGTTAACTTCTCTTGCTTTCTGTTTCCTTCTCTTTGAAACAAGCTTTATCACCCTCTGTATATTAAAGAGGGAGGATATATGTCTAGAGAAATGGTGGTAGACAGATGAGGAAGCCACTTAAAACCTCTCTGGCTTTCACACCTTTGCTGTGTAGTACTAATTTCTCATCCTGAGAGTGCATTTTCTTATCTGGGCGGTGGTATAATTTATGCACATTGTTGGAATTCCAGTACATATTGATTAACTGTCATCGATCAATGCTTCTCTCATGATCAATGACAGGCATCTGTGAGAGAGCTGGCTGAGGCACAGTCATCCTACGGGTCAGAATGGTCCTGGCTCAACATGCAAGCAACAACCTCCAAGCTCTGTGGTAGAGTTAAAAATACTTCAGGCAAAGAAGTCAGGACACTGTTTTCTTTGTTAATTTCCAAAAAAGTATGAATGAAGCATTGCTCTCCCTTTGTTCCCACCTTTCTTTGTTATATTTATAGTCACAGTAAGAGAACAAGTAGTTGCTGGAATTGTTCTTACTGTGCCTTCGCTCTGGGCCTTGGGTGTTTTAACTGAGTGAGTTAATAAATGGTCTTTCTGCTGTTCCCTGTTGTCTTTTCTGTTTTCCATCTCCAGATCAGAACTCTGTGAAGCAATGACCCTCAATGAACCTGTATGTTTAAATTAAGTACCTTTAATAAGCCCTCATAGAACTCTAATAAGATGGTATACATATCCTTTGTTAAATTTGCAAAATCAAGAAAGTGGGTTAGAAACTCTACTTTCCTGGACCAGTCTTTTGGGAGACTATTTTAACCTTTGGGCCTACTACACTAGGAGCTCGTCAAGCACAAGAGCTCGGTACCTTTGTAAATACTGCATGTAGTGCAGTTCCTGACCCATTTTACGACCTTCATGAGTATTTTTGAATGAATGAATGAGCTAATATACTATTCCCCAAAGTACAGAGAGTCAACATTTAGGTGATTTTCACTACAATTTAATATTTCAAAGTAACTTTTCCATAGTTTCCCAACTATCACTGAGGAGTTGTTACAAATGGAAATATTTCTACTTGAGTTTAATTAAATGCTTCTATTTCCATGTGCATTTTCTTTCTGTATATGACCTAAGAGAAAGAACCCTAGTGGGCAATGGTTAAGAGCTTGGCTGCTAAGTGAAAGGTCAGTGGTTTGAACTCACTAGTGGCTCCATGGGAGAAAAGACCTAGGCATCTGTTCCCATAAGGATTAAAAAACCCACTGCCACTGAGTCAATTCCAACTCACAGTGACCCTGCAGGACAAAGTAGCACTGCCCCCATAAGGTTTCCAAGGCTGTAAATCTTTACAGAAGCAAACTGCTTCATCTTTCTCCCGTAGAGTTGCTAGTGGATTCAAACCACCCACCTTTTGGTTAGCAGCCAAATGCTTTACCCATTGTGCCATCAGAGCTCTTAAACCAAAAGAAACAAACCAAACCCACTGCCACTGAGTCCATTCCCACTCAAAGCGACACTTTAGGACACAGTAGAGCTGCCCCTTAGGATTCCCAAGGCTGTAAATGTTTATAGAAGCACTCTGCCTCATCTTTCTCCTGTGTAATGACTGGTGTATTGGAACCTCTGACATTCTGATTAGCAACAAAATGCTTTAACCACTATTTCACCAGATCTCCTTAACCTGTAAGGATTACAGCCTTGGAAAACCTGTGGGGTAGTTCTACTCTGCCCTATAGGGTCGCTCTGAATCAGAATAGACTTGACATACAACCACAGTAACAATATGAGAAAGAAAAGAGATGGGGAGGAAGGTGAGAGAGAAAGACAATCATTATAAGGAGATATTAAAGAGTTTCTGAGCTTGTAATAAAAGGTCAGATTTCCAGAGTTTTGAAAAAGGATTTGAGATAGGTCAATGGAGTCGGACATGTAAATAATCACTACAGTAGGTCCTACCTTCACCTGCTCCTGCAGCATAGAACATACCAGAGAAAAACCCTGGTTCTCAACTGCTGTCCCACTTAGAGATGAAATGCCCCCTCAGTCCCCCACCTCTGAATTGTATCACCTTGTGCAAAGAGCTTTCATTTGCTTCTCTAGAGCTGTTTGTTTTTAAACACAGCTCTGAAGTTTCTTTGACAAACTCTCAGCCATGAATAACTGAGCTGTGCCGAGCATGTATTAAAAATAGCAAACCCCACATCCACATGATGGATTAACAAAATACAATTTTAAACAATGATTCTCTGGTTTGACAGAGATTTAAATAGCACCCCAGGCTACAAGATCCAGACGTCTTGGGCAGTTGTGTTTTTAAGAAAAGTCTGACAAATAAAAGTAGCCCAGGTTTCTTAGGATTTAAAATGTAGACAGGAAAAAGAGAAGCAAACATCACAGTCACATAGAGTATTGAAGGTAGAAGAGACTTGGGAGGTAAATCCCATCCCTCACTTTTATTTTCTATGTAGGAGAAATGGCATACAGAAGGGAAAAGGAAACTTGTCTACATAGTAGCGTCAATGTTATTTCCATTTTTCATTCTAACATCAAATTTAGTGTTTATTATGTTTCCAGAGTCGTGACTTGGTGTTTATAGGTGAAGTAGAAAACACGCTTTTTCTTTATATTTCTATTGATGAAATTTAAAATTATAGTGATTTAATAGAAAAATGGCAATGACAATAGTAAAGATGGCATATCATATTTCCACAAGCATTTCTCTGCTGTCATAGTTAACTCCCTACTACTTTGGTTTGCCCATTTGCTGGGAAATCTGCAACATACGATCATCAATTCTAGACCGCCAGAAGGGGAATGGAAAATGCTATTGAATTTAGCCAGAATCAGGATTAAACAGAAAGAAGAAAGTCGCCTTGGGCAAAATGCTCACAGTGCACTGGAAAGTTAAATCTCAATAAACCAGAAATTGCTGACATTTGAAATTACCTGACTACTGCTTTTTTCTCACCAAACCTACTATCGCTGAATGGATTCCAATTCATAGAGACCATGTTGGACAGAACAGAACTGGCCCATAGGATTTCCTAGACTGTAATCTTTAAGGGAGCAGACCACCAAGTCTTTTCTCCCTTGGAACTGCTGGTGGGTTTGAACTGCTGACCTTTCATTTAGCAGCTGAATGTGTACACCATTCCATCACCAAGGCTCCTTGAGGGCCCCATAGAAGTATAAAACAAAACCAAACTCACTGACACCAAGTCAATTCCGACTCGTAGTGACCCCTTTTGGGTTCACAAGGGGGTAAATCTTTATGGAAGTATATTGTCCCGTATATTGCCACTGAATAGCTGGTGGGTTTGAACTACCAACCTTGTGGTTAGCAGTCAGATGCCTTAGGCACTACACCACCAGAGCTCCTTCATAGAAGTATGGATAGCGTTTTTCACTCAGACTATTGGATTCTCACAAGATGGTCCACAAGCACAGCCCATCCCTCTGTCTGGTTCACACAGTTCAGAGGTCCTTGCCCTTGCTCCCCCAATTCTGCACCCCCAACAACAATAAGGGTCTGAGTCATCTAGCCAGGGAGAAAACTATAGTGATATAAATCTCTCCACCCAAACCTGTTATTTCATTCTCTGATCCTGCCATACAGCCAATCTGTATATGCAGGAAAAAAGAAAATGAATTCTAGAAATGGAGATAACAATGTGAGATGATATTTATTAATAATTTCTTAAATGATAGAGCACTTTATAATTTAACAAAGCACTTATCACAGAAATCAGCTTATTAGAGCCTCACAATCTCCCACTGAAGTATGGAAGTATGCACTAATATTATTCCCAATTTAGAGGTAAAAGAGTCCCTGGGTGGTGCAAAAGGCTAATTAACTTGGCCACTAATCAAAAGATTGGAGGTTCAAGTTCATTCAGAGGTGCTCAGAAGAAAGGCCTGGTGATCTACTTCCTGAAAAATCAGTCACTGAAAATCCTATGGAGTACAGTTCTCCTCTGACACACATGGGACTGCCATGTGTCAGAATGGACTCTAAGGTAATTTGTTAGGTTAGGGTTGTTGTGGTTAGGTGCCATCAAGTCAATTCTGACTCATAGGAACCCTATGTATCACAGAACAAAACACTGCCCAGTACTGTGCCATCTGCACAATCCTTGTTATACTTGAGCCTGTTGTTGCAGCCACTTGCCAATCTATCTTGTTGAGGATCTCCCCCTTTTTCACTGCCCCTCTAGGATCAGTGGTAAAGAAATCAAGATTCAGGTAGATGATGATTTTTGTGATGTCACCAGAAAGTATTTGTCATCCTGCAGCTCTCTGTTTAAATGTCATCTTCTGCAAAGTGTTTTCCCTGCACCTCCTCTTCTGCTCCATGTACCAAGTTTAGGGCAGATAGACTCTCATTGCCCTTGGATTTTCTCACATTGCATTGCAGATACCTGATAATTTGTCTATTGCCCTGACAAAATATATGCTCCCTGTTGGCAGAAACTATATGTACCTTTATCACAGATGTACCCCAGTGCCTATAACTGGTCCTGACACACAGTAGGTGTTCAATTAATGTTTTATATATGAGAGATTAAATGAATGAATCAGACCTCAAACTCAGGACTTTTGATTTATGATCTGTCAAACCTCACTGACTCCATTGTTGGCAAGTCGTGGGTGTCCAGAATAACACTCAAAATTAATTATATGTTCAGAGAGCTTAATGTTTTATGCTGTATTTCATATACATGCTCTGATCCCAAAGCTTAATTCAAGTTCCATTGTTATAAACAAAACCTTTTGTTCTTCCTCTACCTTAAAGTCTAAATGCAAGTTATTTGCTCAATACATTTTATGGCAAAATAACACTTAAAAATTAAGTCTAAATTTTCAACGTTTCCATCTTTTGGGGAAGCTCAATCTATTTAACCTCTACACATCAGGCAAGAAAAGGCAAATTGATTAATTGCAGGCAATTATAAATAACTCTAGAAATCCTTTTTCTCTGTGAATGCCTTAACCCCATCACCTGTTGGGACAAATCTCTTTTCACCCCCTTCCAACCTTTGAATTTGCATAAAGGCCCCACTCTAAGTATTAGATCCCCTTCAAACCATATCCTACCTTGTATGGACCTTGGGGACTGACTGGATCATGTGTAGAATGGGGGGTTGGTTATTAGCCATGTGAAGAGTGAAGACGTTTAACTTTCTTTGCTTCATTCAAGTAAATGAAGGACAGTCACAGGGGAAAATATATTTTTTCCAGTGCAAACTGCTTGTGTTCAGCTACTAACAAAAAGATTGGTGGTTCAAATCCAGCCAGTGACACTTGGAAAGAAAGCACTAGCAATCTACTTAATACAATTATAGCCAAGAATGCTATTAAGCACAGTTCTACTCAGAAGCATGAGGAGTCGTCAGAAGTCAGAATCCACAGCACAACAATTTTTTTTTTTTTTTAAATAGAGGATGGAACCAGGAGAGATGGGTGGCAGTTTCAGAAGGAAAGGCTTCAGCTCAGTACACAGAAGCATTTTCTAACAATGAGAGCCCCTCTGCACAGAATATGCTGCTTTATGAATTAATAAAGTCCCCATCACGGCAAGTGTTCAGAGCTGTGTTACCCATCTGTCAGGGTTACGCTACAGGAGGTTAGTGAGTTGGTAAGAAGCTTAGACCAGATGACCCCTGGGGTGCCTTTCAGCTCTGAGAAGCTATGACTCTTCGATCCTATTTTCTTTGCACGTAATGACTGAAAACTAGTTTCCTGCAAGGAACACTTCATGACAGAACTATGTTCTGCACTCTAAACACAGCGTACTTTATATTAATTTTCACATAAGGTTCCAAGATCAGGGATTATGTGTTTTCTGTTTCTAGGCTTAAAAATATATATTTCACTGTTCCTGGCTTTCCTGCTGCCCAATTCTAGCAGGCTATTTCATTCCATCCTGTAGAAGTAGTTCTGTGGTATAGACCTACACAATTGACCTCACACACATTCCAAACCCCAAATTCACATTCAGAGAAGGTCTCAAGAAAAAGAAACTAAGAAACTAATTGTTCCTCCTTTAGCACCATTGCCTGTTAATTTACTCACTCATTTTATAATGATAGAAGCTAGCTGTCAGAGCAAGCCTAGAAAATTGACAAGGGAATCGTGAAGATGCCTGTTTTATTTTCTGAAACTTGTCAAAAAATGATTCTCTAAACCCTTCACTGTAACAAGTTTATTGAACAACTTGTCTTTTATTCCCATCCATGTCCAGTGCAGTACCTTAATACAAGGAGTTGTTCACCCTGATCTGAGACCTGATGTGTGGAGTTGTGGTCCAAAGCTCATTTTAAATTCCAAGTTGCAAAACCTGGAGAGAAGGCATTTGAGGAAAATGCTGACATTTCTACAGTTCTGACATTATTACACACAGCCATAAATATACTTCCTGGACCATGCCTTCCAATTCTTTTTTCTCTATCAGTAGTTTCTAAGCAAAATGTGCATTCAAACTCCTTATCTTCTCCTGTGCTTCTATATAGTTTAGTGCAAACCAGAAAGAAAGCAAGAGAAAAGGAAAGATGGAAAAACACACCCAGCTCTCTTACTCTATTTAATTTCTGATGATTTGTGCCTATTTAATAACTATCCTGGGACTACGAGTATATGTATCTCACCATAAATTGTCTCAAAAAAAAAAAAAAAAAAAATGGAGGGGTGGGAAGGGAGATACAGGGTACAAACAACAACAACACCCAAATCCACTGCCATGAGCTCAATTCTGACTCATAGCAATCCTACAGAACAGAGTAGAACTGCCCCATAGAGTTTACAAAACTGTAAATCTTTACAGAAGCAGACTGCTTCATCTTTCTCCTGCGGAGAAGCTATGTGAGTTCGAACCGCCAACCTTTTGGCTAGCAGCTGAATGCTTAACCACAGTACCACCAAAGCTCCTTCATATGGGATATACATCATGAATAAATACATTCAGATAAAAGCTGTGGACAAGGAATCATGAGACTTCTGTCCTAGTTCTGCTTTGGTCATTGATTAGTTCTGTGACCAGAAGAAAATTCTCTTCCCTTCTCTGAAACTTTTCTTCCTTTTGTGTAATATACAGAATAAGGGGTCATCTAAGCATGATAGTCTGAGACTGTGATGCTGACATGAAAAGACAAAAAAAAGCAATCTTCTTTACACATTTTCTTTTTCACCAGTCTATACTTGCACAGCTTGGCATTCCATAGTTTGACATTCTAAAAAAAAAAAAAAAATAGGTCCTTTACTTTAAACTAATTAGCCTGAAATCAAAAGAGAGGAAAATCTGTGAGTGCATTAAGACCCCCTCCTTAGTACATCTGCTAACAGCCTTTTATTGTCTGCTGGTGGGGGGTGAAGCAAAGCCAGTCCCTGGCATTCACTCAGCAGCTCCACCCTGGGGCATGGACATGCAGCCTCCGGTTACTGTGGTCCAGCCGTGGCCTGGCTTGAGTGTTAAGACTCCAGAAATCTTCCTCTCCACAGGGTGAGAGGAAACAAAAGGTACTCAAGGAAGTACCCCAGGAAGTATTTACAAGAGGCTGCAAAACAGTTAGAAAATAATATTCTGACCCTAAAATTAGAAGCAAAGTTTTGATGTTCTATAGCCAAGGTACAGAATGAAGGATTTTTATTTATAAGCCAGGCTTATAAATCAAAAGGGAGATATGGTTTTGGCAAAAAGCCTTAAGGAGAGTTTTCATCTCCTTGCAACCAAGATACAGAAAAATTTTAGTCCTAGAAATCTGTGTTGCAGTTTTCAAGTACTTTGGAGAAGAGCAACTTTATACATCCCAAGGAGTAGTTGATAACATGATTAATAATGAAAGAAATACAAATCATCATGCAACAACAGGTAGTATCCAAATTATGCATGATGCAAAAAATAAATGGAAAACTGAAAATATAGTCATGCATATCAATCACAGATATTAAAGAATGGTAGGAGAGAGTTAAGAATTCTATCAGTTCAATATCTTAATCATACTGATGAGGACAACAGGTGCAGAGAATAGAAGTTTGTTGCTGATGGGAACACATAGAATGGCAGGACTGGGATTCTTTCTGCCACACATGTCAACACAAGGGTCAAAATGTTTGAGAGCCTGTGCATCAATTTTCAACCAAACCTAATGTTTCAATTATCTAGTGCTGCTGCATGCAGCAGAAATACCATACACGGGTGGTGGCCTTAACAAAAATTTAGTTTCTCACAGTTTAGGAGGCTAGAAGTTTGAATTTAGAGCACTAGCTCCAGGTGAGGCTTCCTCACTCTGGGGAAACATTCTCCTATTAGCTTCTCTAGCATTCTTCTCAGATTTCCTCACAGATCTCCACTTGGCTTCTTCTCCCATTCTTGCTTGCTTCTCTGTGCCTAATCTGCTCTTTTTATATCTCAAAAGTGAGTGGGTTTAAGACACATCCTACACCGGTATGTGTAGAATTAACATTACAAAGAAAACCCTATTCCCGTATAGGATTACATCAACAGGTGTAGGGGTTAGGATTCCAACACATATTTTGAGGGGACACTCATGATTCAATGTATAATACCTAGTAAATAGTCAAAAGCAGTGTTTTCCACGAAGCTGTCTTTTTGCTTCTTCAATCATTCAACAAAAATTTATTGAGCCTCTATAAAGCATCAGGCACTGTCCTGGAGATTGGAGATGCAGCAGTGACCAAAGCAAAACTCTTTATCTTCCTGGAGTTTACATTTCACGTAAGTGTCTTAAATTTAAATGATAAACTGTATATGCTGTAAGTTCTAAAATTAACCTTTCCATCTACCCTGCAAACATTTATTGAGTGGCTATCAGGTGCTGTTATGGATAGAATTCTGTCTCCCCAAAATGTGTATTGTAAATCCTAACCCATATACCCATGTTCATAATCCCATTTGGGAATAGGTTTTCTTTGTCATGTATCTTGGCCTCTGGTGCTGCTATACCAGAAATACTACAAGTGGATGGCTTCAACAAACAGGAATTTATTCTATTACAGTTTAGGAGGCTTGTTGTTGTTGTTGTTATGTGCCATCGAGTCAGCCCTGACTCATAGTGACCCCTCCTTGGGTTTCTGAGGTGGTATCTCTATGGAAGTAGGTTGCCCAACCTTCCTTCCAAGGAATGGCTGATGGGTTTGAACCGCCAGCCTTCTGGTTAGCAGTCAAGTGACCTAGGCACTATGCTACCAGAGCTCCTGTTTAGGAGGCTAGAAGTTCAAATTCAGTGTGCTGGCTCTAGGAGCTAGGTGAAGGCTCCTTGACCTCATTCTTCAGCTTGGCCACTGTTCAGGCCCACTGGAGCTGGAGGCATCTCTTAACTCAGACAGCTGCTGGCTGCTGAGGCTGATGAACCCAAGACAGGTAAAATGGTACAATCCCAAGATCAGCAGGCAACATAGCAGGCCACTGGTTATGAAGACTTGGCTAAATGCAAGATTCAAATGTGCCAACCTTTCTTAAAGCTTCTCCATATATACTGGAAACAGATCACACCCCAAAGGCAGCTTCCTTTCCACTAATTAACTTCTCTCAGCAAATTCTACTGTGGAATTAATTACCCAATCTCATCAGGGGGAATAACTACATCCAGCTACCAAGCTACTAAAACCACGGCCCAGCCAAGCTGACACACACTCTTAACTACCACACCATGTTAATGAGGCAGTGGTAGTGTCAGATAGATCTTAAATCAATCTCTTTTGAGATATACAAAAGATTAAACAGGCAGGTGAGCAAGCAGGGATGGAGGAAGGCAGATGCCATCCCACAAGAAGATCACCAAGTAACCAAGGAATAGAAGCTGAAGGGACCCTTCCCTAGAGCTGACAGAGAAGGAAAGCCTTCCCCTAGAGCCAGCGCCCTGAATTTGGACTGCTAGCCTCCTAAACTGTGAGAAAATAAATTTCTGTTTGTTAAAGCCACCCACTTGTGGGTATTTATGTTATAGCAGCACTAGATAAATAAGATAGATGCTAAGTTCAGAGCTAGTCCCTGCCCTCCAAATGAAGGTCATTTACTTAAATAAATATGGAAAGAATAAGCAACTCTACAATATCCATAAGTGAGGTGGAGAACAAGTATTATCATTATGAGTTTGGAAGAAGAAATAGTACTTTCAGGTAAAGAAATCAGGAAAAATGGAAAACACAGAAGACAGCGGACCTTGTCCTTGGAAATGGTTAAAACTGTTGTTGTTGTTATGTGCCGTTGAGTCGGACCCAACTCATAGCAACCCATCCTTGGGTTTCCAAGGCAGTATCACTACAGAAGTAGATAGCTCAACCTTCCTTCCAAGTTAAAATTAGAACATAGGAAAACAGGAGGGTGACATTCCTAGTGGAAGAAATGGTGTGAGCTAAGTGTGGAGTCAAGGAAATGTGTGATGTACAGAGAAGCATTGAGTGGTTCAGGCTGGCTTGAAATATCAGAGCATTCATTAAAACCCCTTTCTTTCTTTCGTCTTTTTTTTTTAAAGCCAGTGACTACTCAGTGCTTGTTCAAGTGCTCATTCCAAAGATACTAATACATTTGCAAATGAAACAGAGAGATCAAGAGAACACTCCAAAGTCACATGTAAAACCTACAGGGTGCTACTCGGAGAACTCAAGCCATGCCATTTTCTTAAAGAATCTATGTACTGCTCACTCTTAAAAATGAGTTTTACCATCCCTGAGAAAGGATTTCTATGCTTTATCTCTGTTGTTTCAGTTTAACTATCTTTGAAAAAGGCAGATTATTCTTCTATTGAAAGAAGAAATTTATTAGACCCTAACTTTCAATGAAAATGTAGGTATCGATGCTCCAAACCAGATGCTCAGGGATTTATACATCATAAAATTAAAACCTTATTGCTTTCACCACTCAGCCAAGGGTATTTTGTTTTTGTGCAATAATTAAGTTGCTATCGCCAGGGGAGCAGTGCACAGAGAAAATATATATAGCAGCCACAGGGTTCACAAGAAAGAAAATTTATCCAGGAGTCCTGTGTGTCTCAATTTTGTGCTTTGTATATTCTATTCATTACAATCCTCTAAGCCCTCTAGTTTCCATCCCCCAGGCTTCTCCCTAATTTCAAGGAATAGCTGTTGGTTTACCAAGTCTTTATTAGCTAGACATGGCCTGCGGCTTACTTCTCTCCCATCTCTGCATTAAGTTCAAACAACCTTTTAGCTTACATACAAATTCATATATTTTACTAATGAACTAACCAGCCATGAGTTTGTTTCCAAAACTGGTAGTTTTATAGTCAAAACAATGTTGTCAGGCTTTGACGCTAATTTGAAACATTTTTTTAAAATTGAAATAATTAAAGAAATTAAAGGATTCTGGAAACTCTCCAGACCAGTCTTTATTCAGTTTCATACCACTATGAATGGGACAGAAGCAAATGGTCCTTCTCCTCCCTCCTCTTCCCATCCTGATTTTCACTTTATGAAAGGGAAGATGCAGGCCCAAACCAGGAAGTGACATCATCATGTGCCTGGTTTCATATCCCCATAAAATGCATTACTTTAATTAAATCTATCAAGGCATCTAGTAAAAGGGAGACTGGGGAGGAATGAGGTTATTGATCAGAGCTATTAAATGAATGGACATTACTGGGGAGTAGACATTAAAAGATGTGTGGAACACTCAAGGATGGTCAGAGTTCATCTCTTTGGATAACTGAATATTTGTCTTGTGGTGACATTCTTCTATTATTCTCCAGAGATGGGAGATCCAGAAAGTATCTTGAGCCTTAAAGTCATAATAATGCTTCACATTGATGTAATGCTTTTGATGTATTGTATGCTATTTATTGTAATGTTAAACCCCACAACAGTCTTGTCAGATGGGCAAACATTTTGGAGGGTAGAATTTAATCAACCACAAGTCATCAATAAGACCTGGGTAGGAGTGTGTCTTGGGGGGTTGCTGTTTGTACCTCAGAAGAGGTGATATGGAGAGATAGATATGGAGCATACTGATGAAAATAAATGATAATCATACTAACAAATTAATGGCCGTCATTCAAGAAAAGTCCCCTTTAAGAGTGGGTTCTAATCTATTATAACAAAGTTTGTTGTTGTTGTGTGCAGTCGAGTTGGACCTGACTCATAGCGACCCCTCCTTGGGTTTCCAAGGCAGTATCACTATGGAAGTAGATTGCCCCATCTTCCTTCCGAGGAGTGGCTG
>NW_006921785.1:1592748-1594609 GCF_000298275.1 Orycteropus afer afer
TGATTTGGGTAAAAGTTTACAGAGCAAATTCATTTTCCATACAGTATTTCATGCACATTTTGTTTCATGACATGACTGCAATTCCCCACAATGTAACAGCTCTCTTCCCACTTCCTCCCCATAATTACCTCTTCCCTGTGTCTTCCCTCCCATGGATCCCCACCCCAAAACCTATCTCCCTGTGCAAACACTGCCCTTCTCTTCTCTCACGATTGATTACTCCAAGGAATGTATGTGCAGCCCATATGCCTGTCTATTATTTGGCTGGAAGCCACAGGAATAAGTTCAGTTCCAGACCTGAAGAGTAATTAAGGGCCATATTCTCAGGGGTCTCACCAGCCACCAGCCTTTATCAGACCAGTAAACCTGCTCTCTTTTATTTTTTTTTAATGGTTGTGAGTTTTGTTCCACAATATTCTCCCACTCTATCCAGGATCTCCTGCACCAATCCCCCTTTGAGTGGTTGACAGTGGTAGATGGGCACCATCTAGTTCTGGTCTCATGGTCATATAGGCTGATGAGGGCCTAGTCTACTAGGCCCTTGTACTAATTCTTTCCATGTGTCTTTAGTTTTCTTCATTCTTCTTTGCTTTGGATGAGGAGAGACCCATCATTGCATCTAGATGGCCACTTGCAAACTTTTAAAACCTAGTCACTACTCTCCAAAGTAGGATGTAGAATGATGTTTTTGTGTAGTATGTTATGCCCATTGAGCCTGATGCCCCCTGCAACCGTGGTCCTGAGCCCACAAGTCCAACTACTTGTTCCCTCTAGGTAGCTGACTATGGCCAAGAAGCCACTACAAACTTAACCCTTGTCAGCTGTACTATATTCAGTCTCCATTTTTGATGTTCTCCAAAGAGGGGACATTTCCCACAGTGGCAGTCCTTCACAGTGCGTTGAATAGTCATTTTAATCTCAGTGAAGTTCTGAAGGCCAATGTATGGTACCCACTCTTGTATTTGTTGAGCACTCCTCAAGGTTCAGATACCAAGTCATTCCAGCCTCACAATAGCTTTAGGAGATTGTAGCACAATTCTCATTTTCATGGTAGGGACAGAGGCTTGAACTGATCACGTGATTTCTCCAAGGCCACATAATAGTAAGCCACAAAAGTAAACTTTCACTTGAATGTCTGCTGGAATCCAATTCTATGGTCCTGACCACCACACTGTGCTGCCTTCCTGGTCACCCCTGAGAGGGTGTCACAATACAATGGATAGGGTACTGGATGAAAAGTGGTACCTATGTTAGGAGGCTTGAAACCTTGAATCTGTCATTTGCCTGATGTATGACCTTTAGGTTCCCTGTCCTCTCTAAGCCTCTTCTCCTCTGGAAAACAGATATTATTCTTCTCTTCCAGCTACAAAGTTAGCGTGGAGTGTATGTGAAAAACTGAATATGAAAAAGAACTATCAAAATGCTATAAAGATACTAGGCATTGTTACATCTTAGTTTTACATTTTCCTAATATTGCTGAGGAATCAATGCAGCCTCGGACTGGAAGAAAGAAAGAGAGGGAATAATTCATTCTTTCATCAAGTATTGTACACTTTCGTGTGTCAGAAATAATTAGGTACAAGTATTTGACAGCTTCAGGAGATCTGATCTGTGAAGAATGTGGCTTTTTTTTCATATTTAAAAGAGATTACTGCTTAGATCAGTTACTAGGAAACTGTCTCTGAACTTCTCTCTGAGCTATAACTGTGTTGAAAATGAAATACAGAAAAAGGTGACCTTAATGCAGGCCTCCAAGAAGGCTTTGGTCAATTTAGCACCTTTTGCAAACTGTAAATTCATTCCTCAAATTGTCTACTTAGATAGTTTTTCCCCTCTCAGAAAGAAAAAAAAAAAAAAAAAA
>NW_006921785.1:1595614-1599869 GCF_000298275.1 Orycteropus afer afer
TAGCTGCCATAGTCTCAAGGGTTTCACCGGGTTCTATCAGACCAGCAAATCTGATCTTTATTTTATTTATGATTTTGAGTTTTATTCCAATTGTTTTCCCACTCTATCCAGGATCTCCTACACAGATCCCCCTCCAACAGTGGTAGCCAGGCACCATCTAGTTCGGGTCTCATGGTCATATAGGCTGAGGATCATGTAGTGTACCACAAATTGTTTCCATGCATCTTTGGTTTTCTTCATTCTTCTTTGCTGTGGGTGAGGAGAGACCCATCGTTTCATCAAGATGGCCACTTGCAAGCTTTTATGATCCCAGTTACTCTCACCAGAGTAGGATGTGGAACAATGTTTTTGTGTAGTATGTCATGCCAATGAGCTTAATGTCCCCTGCAACCATGTCCCAAGCCCATAGGTCCAACTACTCACTTCCTCTGGGTAGCTGACTATGGCCAAGAAATCACCACACACTTGTCCCTTGTCAGCTCTACTATGTACCTGGCCTTTCTTATAGAGCATACAAATATGCTTGTAGAAACATCGTCTGCCAACCCTATACATGGTCATGGGCACACTCTCCCCTGCCTAGACAAACCTGTCCACCCATTTATCCACCTATAGATCAATGTTTGCCATCACTGACAATGCAGACAATGAACAGAAGGGTTCATCTTTGTTGTCTGTACCTCCCATGCCCCTCTCTATGTCTTATTCTTCCTCAATGCTACTGTGTTGATCACTCACATTTGGTACATTGCCCTTCCTCTCACCCAAATCAATACTTGTCTCTACCTATCTGGCAGTGTTCTCTCCTTTCCCCTCCCACCCCAGGTAACCAAAAAATAAAGTTTCATTCCATATATAAACCTTTCCTTGACTTTTTACAATAATAAACTAATACAGTATTTGTCCTTCTGTGATTGACTTATTTCACTCAACATAATGTCCTCTAAGTTCCTCCACGTTATGTGGTGTTTTGCAGATTCTACGTTATTCTTTAGGGTTGCATAATATTCCATTGTGTGTACGTACCATAGTTTGCTTATCCATTGTTCTGTTGATGGGCACTTAGGTTGTTGCCATCTTTTTGCTATTGTAAATAGTGCTGTGATGAACATGGGTGTTCATATATCTGTTCTTGTCCTGGTTCTCACTTCTTTAGGATATATACCTAATAATGGGATTTCTCCCTCTGGTAACTTTTCGAGATACTCTTTCTCTGGGGCCATGGGTCAAATTATATTTCTAACTCCAACTTTTTGAGGAATCATCATACTGCTTTCCACAGTGGTTGTATCATTTTACAGTCCCATCAGCAGTGTATGAGAGTCCCAATCTCTCTACATTTTCTCCAGAATTTATTATTTTCTGTCTTGTTGAACTTTGCTATTGTGCTGGGGCAAGATAGTATCTCATTGTTGTTTTGATTTGCATCTCTAATGGCTAATGATCGTGAACATTTCTTCATGTGCTTGTTGGCCACTTGAATATCCTCTTTGGTGAAGTGTCTATTCATGTCCTCTGCAAGGTGGGCTATTTTTGTGGAAGATTCTGAAAGTGGTGCGGAGGAGATTTAATTTGTTTCGTGGGCAGTTAATGAGTCCATTAAAGATTATAGAGCTGAGTAGTAATGTGATGACAATATGAAAAATCTGAACCAACCATCTTCATCAGAATTATTTTAATTTTGAAAGTTTTATTTTCAGAATCATTTCATACCAAATTAAACAAACAAAAAAGTATAATTTGAGAAATTTATGGGCTCATATAACTAGAAAGTTCCGCCAGTGGACTTCAGTCATTGTTGTTCAGAATGTCTAAGTATTCAAATTATGTCTTCAGATCTCTGATTGACTTCATTCTTAGGCTTTCTCTATGGAGTAGTAAGATAGCTGCCAATAGGTCCTGCTTCCATGGCCCCACAGAAAGTGTATCTCGAAAGGTACCAGAGGGAGCTCTGCCTGCCTTAGGTTAGGTCCTGTACTCATGCCGTAACAACTCACTCTGCCCAGAGAGATGAAGCTGTTGGATTTGTCAGCCCAGGCCATATGCAACTTCTGAGATTAGGAGGTAAGATGGTCAGTCTTCCGACCACCTCATTTAACCACATGAATTGAGAAAATATTTATAGAATAAGGAGTAATTTCCCAAAGGAACAGATACTGGGCTAATGCATGTGCGCATACACACACATGCACACACACATTCTCAAAGCTCTATTTTAACAAATTTATAATCTAAAATACAGCACATCTCTTCTCTTTAAACTGCAATGTTTTCCTTGGAAGTTTCTTTTATTTATTCATTTTATAAGCACTTCATGCTGTGAGTCATAGCTACTATTTTTGAGTACCTGCCATGGAAGTTTCTCTAATCCTCCACATCCTAACAGGTTAGGTTCTGAAATGTTAGGTGTAAATCCTTTTGTTCACAACTGAAAGTTCTCTAACAAGGTATAGCAGAGATGGATAGCTTTGTACCAAAGACTCCTTCATAGTGCAGGGTTGTTGCTAGGAGAAGGATGCCCAGTCAGAGATTATATTTCCTGTCCTTGATCCCCTGCTTCTGCAGTGGGTGACATATGGCTAATTCCTATCCACGTGATGGGAGAGAAAGTGATGTGTGTAGCTTCTGGGCATAATGGTTAAGGTGAAAGTGCCTCAGCCACAGCCTCTTACTCTCTCTGGTAGGTGGATGGAGAGGACTGCTGGAACACACAGGAAGGTTACACCATCAGGTAAAGAGTTCCTGGCTCCCTAAATGACCCATGAAATGTTACCCACTTAGCATTTCCTGCATTTAATTCTTACATGAGTAGAAGTAAATCTGTATTGGATTTGTTGTTAGGTGCCGTCAAGTCATCTCCGACTCATAGTGACCCTATGTACAGCAGAATGAAACACTGCCCATTTGTGTGCCATCCTTATAATGCTTGCTATACTTGAGCCCATCATTGCAGCCACTATGTTGATCCATCTTGTGAGGGTGTTTCCCTTTTTGCTAACCCTACACTTTACCTAGTATTGGGTTAAGTTGATGAGAATTAGAGTCTTTCTCTAACTAATACAGAAGAGTTAAATTTTACAGTTCACACTTTTATTTGCACTGCATAGGACTGTGTACCTTCAACACTTTAAAGCCAGGTGTTCACTTTTCCTCCATCATGTTTTCCAAAAATAACCAATTTATTTCATATGCTGAAAATTTGCTGAGGCAGGTCACCTCCCTCTTGATAATTTCCCTGAGTGTCATGGAGAGCCCTTTAGCAGTTACCATGCCTGAACTCACTCCCTCTTTCTGAGATCCTTAAGCCCACAGACTATCCATGGCTCGTGACAAATTTCATCAGCTTCCCCTTTAAATTCTTTAACAAATTCACAGCTTTCTCCTGAATGAATGATTGCTGTTTGTGCTAGAGTCACACACTCAAATGGTATTCTGGTTCATTAATCCCTTTGCTTTTCATCTTAATGATTACTGTTGATTGCAAAGATATAGACAGATTCTTGCTTTGTAAGCAGCTCTTCATCTTCAGATATTTTCCTACAGTTTACTGAATCATGCCACTTAAAATTTCAAAATACAACTTACTTCTTTTACATGAGACATTGGCAGTTCTGTAGTAGAATTTCCCTCACCTTCTAGATGGAAGACACAGTTTGATTTCTAGCCAACACATTTCACGTGCAGGCACCACCTATTTTTTCAGTGGAGGCTTGCACATTGCTGTGATGCTGAACAGGTTTCAGTGGTGTTTCCACAATAAGATAAACTAGAGAAAAGGCTTGGCAAAATTCAACCATTGAAAACTCTATGGATAGCAACAACCTTAATGGATTGTGGCCTAGCATCAGGCAGCATTTTGTTCTATCTTGCATGGGATTGCATGAGTAGGTACTCGCTGTATGGTGGCTAACAGCAACAACTTTATTTTTCATACTTACCATATATGCATGATAGAATTTTGCAAGACCAACAACTTATTCATTGCAAATACCTTTTTTTTCAACAACATAAGCAGTGGCTATACATGAGGACCTCACCGGATGGAATACACAGGAATCAGATAGACTACATCTGTGGAAAGAGGTGATAAAGAAGTTCAATATTGTCAGCCAAAACTAGGCCAGGAGCTGACTGAGGAACAGACCATGAACTGCTCACATGCAAGTTCAAGTTCAAACTGAAGACAATTAAAACAAGTCCACTAGGGCCAAAATATGACCTGATTATGTCCTACCTGAGTTTAGAGACCATCTGA
>NW_006921785.1:1606075-1607118 GCF_000298275.1 Orycteropus afer afer
GTTGGTGGTTTGAACCCAGCAGCTTCTCTGAGGCACAAAAATGAGACAATCTACTTTTGTAAAGATTTACAGCCTTGGAAACCCTATGGGGCTGTTCTACTCTGTCCAATAGGGTCACTCTGAGTCATAATCAAAACTCCCAGAAAAGATGATTACAAACTCAACATTAGCTCTGGCAGTGGCTCTAGGTACTTTATAAGATGCTAGAAAAGTTGCCTCCTTCCCGTATAATTTTAGTTAGTTAATACTGGTTTCCTGTTGCGATTGGTGGAGCATTAGTGTGTTCAGTGGTAGAATTCTCACCTTCCAACCAGAAAACCCAGGTTGAATTCCTGGCCAATGTACCTGAAGCACAGCTACCACCTATCTGTCAGTGGCAACTTTGTGTTGCTCTGATGCCGAACAGGTTTCACTGGAGCTTCCAGACTAAGATGGACTAGGAAGAAAGGCCTGGCAATCTACCCTATGGACCATTGTTGTCCAGTCTGCAGCTGATCATGGGGAGGGTACAGGACAGGGCAACATTTCTTTCTCTTGTGTGTGGGGTCATCATGAGTTAGGAGGCCAACTTGACAGCAACTAATAACAACAACATTCTGATTGGTAGTAAAATCCTTAACATCAGAGCCCTGATGACTTGTTCAAGGGATAGGGTGAAAAGCAGTACTAATATTTAGAAGGAGAGAAGAAATAGAAAGAGATTCTAGGCCCTGGAACTTAATTTTGGAAGGATTCCCATAGGAGGCAAGAGGGTTCTTAATAAGTGATGTGAGGGTATGAATATCTTTCTCCTGACATTTCTGAGTCATGAAAGTGAAAGTCGATCTATAGGCATGTGGATGTTGCCCACTGTGTTACAGACTTTAGAAATGAATCAAACTTAGAATAAGCCTCTTATGCAAAAATGCAGGGCATCCTAGCACATTATTCTTGACCCCTATAACAAGAGAACACCAGTACCTGTAAGAGGAACAAAGAAGGGTAATCTCATGAAAGAAGAAAACAATGTTTAAAAACAGGCTGGTAAGAAGAGGTCAATCACT
>NW_006921785.1:1608268-1633841 GCF_000298275.1 Orycteropus afer afer
TAACTGTTGGGAGGAAGTGGGAGGGGAGATGTTGCATTGTGGTAAATTGTGGTCAATGTCATGAGACAAAGTGTATGTGAACTGCTGTATGGAAAGTGTATTTGTTCTGTAAATTTTCACCCAAATCACAATAAAAATAAAATAAAATAAAATTTCTTTCTCAGACTCATTTCTCATTTTTTTCCTCTATATAAAATCTTGGTGGTGGTGGGGATCACAATCAAGAAAATATTTTATCTACTCCTGACGTCACATGAGTTGGTATCCACTTAATTACAAATGATTTGTTTTGGCTTTTACTGTTATGTCAAACACTATGTATTCAAGTTCTAATTTTATTTCCAAATGAGTTTTTCTTATTCTTAGGTGAAACCAGATGCTTTTTTTCTTTAATACATCTTCTTAGTCACCACAGTACTATAGAAACAACTCTCATTTTATTTTTAAAAGATAATTAGCAAACTGGATATCTATACAAAAGTAATTTTGTACCTCAGGAAAGGAGTGCAATCAGCAGCTAATTCACTCTTGTGGCTTTTCATTAGCTAAGTCTCCCTTAAGGCAATTTGGAGGTTAAGGCCCCACTCATTCACTTTCTCTGCCTCTCTTATAATTACCATTGTAATTCATAAGGTGAGTAAAAAAACAAAATATGGCACCTCTCACTAAAACACATTCTAATAATTGAGGTTGTTTTTGTTGTTGAGTCTGACTCATAGCGACCCTATGTACAACAGAATGAAACATTGCTCAGTCATGCTCTGTCCTCACAAACCTTGCTTGAACCTATCATTAAGCCACTTGTCAATCCAACTTATTGAGGGTCTTCCTCTTTTTTGCTGACTCTCTACTTTACCAAGCCTGACATCCTTATCCAGGGAATGGTCCCTTTTGACCAAATGACCAAAGTAAGTGAGATGAAGTCTAGTTGTTCTCACTTCCAAGGAACATTTGAGCTACACTTCTTCCAAGACAGATTTGTTCATTCTTCCGGCAGTCCTTGGTATTTTCAGTATTTTTGGCCAGCGCCATAATTCAAAGGCATCAAATCTTTTTCAGTCTTCATTATTCATTGCCCATTCATTGATGCATATGAGGTGATTGAAAATACCATGGCTTGGATTTGGCAAACCTTAGTCTTCAAAGTGACATCTTTGCTTCATAATAATTTAAATGGGGCTTTTGCAGCAGATTTGCCCAGTGCAATAGTGTCTGATTTTGTGACTGCTGCTTCCATGGGTGTTGATGTAAAGTAAAATGAAATCCCTGGCAACTTCAATCTTTTCTCCATTTATTGTGATGTTGTGTATTAGTCCAGTTGTGAGGATTTTCATTTTCTTTATGTTGAGATGAAATCCATACTGAAGGCTGTAGTCTTTGATCTTCATCAGTAAGTGCTTCAAGTCATCTTCACTTTCACCAAGCAAGATTGTGTCACTTGCATATTGCAGGCTGTTAATGAGTCTTTCCCCAATCCTGCTGCCATATTCTTCTTCATATAGTTCAGCTTCCTGGATCATTTGTTCAGCAAACAGGTTGAATAAGTATGGTGAAAGGATACAACCCTGATGCACTGCCTTCCTGATTTTAAACCATACAGTATTGCCTTGTTCTTTATGAACAACTGCCTCTTTGTCTACATACAGGTTCTTTATGAACACAGTTAACTCTTCTGGGATTCCCATTCCTTGCAATATTAGCCATTAATTTTTTTATGATCCAGACAGTAAAATGCCTTTGCATAGTTAATGAAACACAGGTAAACTTCTTTTTGGCATTCTTTGCTTTTAGCCAAGACCCACCTGACATTAGCAATGATATCCTTGTTCCACATCATCTGTTGAATTCAGTTTGCATTTCTGGAATTTCCTTGTCAATATACAACTGCAATCATTTTTAAATTATCTTCAGCAAAATTTTACTTACTTATGATATTATTGATATTTTTGTTAATTTCCACATTCTTTTGGGTCACCTTTCTTTGGAATGGACACAAATATGGATCTCTTCCAGCCAGTTTGCCAGACAGCTGTCTTCCAAATTTCTTAGCATAAAAGAGTTAACATCTCTAGTGCTACATCCGTTTGTTGAAACATCTTAATAGGTATTCTGTCAATTCCGGGAGCCTTGTTTTTTGCCAATTCCTTCAGTGCAGCTTGTACTTCTTCCTTCAATAACATTGGTTGTTGATCATATGTCACCTCCTGAAATGGTAGAACATTTACCAATTCTTTTCTGTACAGTAACTCTGTATTCCTTCCATCTTCTTTTGATGTTTCCTGTATCATTCAATATTTTGCCCATAGATTCCTTCAATATTGCAATTCAAGGCTTGAGTTTTTCCTTCAGCTCTTTCAGCTTGAGAAATGTCAAGTGTGTTCTTCTCTTTGGTTTTCTAATTCCAAGCCTTTGCATATTTCATCATAATACTTTACTATGTCTTTTTGAGCTGCCCTTTGAAATTTTCTGTTCAGCTCTTTTATCTGATCATTTCTCCCATTCACTTTAGCTATTCTCCATTCAAAAGCCAATTTAAGAACCTCTTCAGACATCCATTTTGGTCTTTTCTTCCTTTCCTGTCTTTTTAATGACCACTTGCTTTCTTCATGTATGATGTTCTTGAAGTCATCCCACAGCTCGTCTAGTTTTTGGTCATTGGTATTCAATGCATCAAATCTATTCTTCAGATGGTCTCTAAATTCAGGTGGGATATAATCAAGGTCATATTTTGGCTCTCATGGACTTTAATTTTCTTCAGCTTCAACCTGAACTTGCATATCCACAGTTAACACCTGGCTTGTTTTGACTGATGATATTGAGCTTCTCCATTGCCTCTTTCCACAGATATAGTCTTTCTGATTCCTGTGTATTCCACCTGGTGAGGTCAAGTACAGCTATAGTTTATGTTGTTGAAAAAAGGTATTTTCAATGAACAAATCTTTGGTGTTGCAAAATTCTATCATGTGATCTCCAGCATCATTTCTGTCACTAAGGCTATTTTCCAGCTACTAATTATTCTTCTTTATTCCAGATTTCACTTTCCAACAACCAGGAATTATCAATGCATCTTGATTTCATGTTTGGTCAATTTCAGACTACAAAAGTTGGTAAAAATCTTCAATTTCTTCATCTTTTTCTTAGTAGTTGGAGCATAAATTTGAATAATAGTAGTATTAACTGCTGTTCCTTGTAGGTGTATGGATATTATCCTATCACTGACAGCACTGTACTTCAGGATAGAACTTAAAACACTCTTTTTGACAATGAGTGCAATGTCATTCCTCTTCAATTTGTCATTCTTGGCATAGTAGACCATATGATTGCCCTTCCAGTCTGTCTTAGTCTGGAAGTTCTGCTGAAACCTGTTGACCATGGATGACCATGCTGATATTTAGAAAACCAGTGGCACAACCTCCAGCCTCACACAACACAGAAGGCACCACAGTACAAAAACTGAGAGGCACTTGGTGGACAATTGAGGTAGATATCTTTTATTAAGTGTCTCATATGTTGTTCATGCTAGTGTGTTATTTAATTCTCCCAACAACCCTGTGAATTAGGGCCAATCTCTATTTTAACCAAAAAGAAAGAGGTTTTGAGAAGTAATTTTCCTCAAATCACACAGTTAATACATGACAGGGTTGTCATAGTTTTTGTGATTGCAAAGCTCATTACCTTTCTATTCTGCTACCTGTCCTTCCAATATCTCTCTCATTTAAATGTCGCCCATAGGATAAAAAATTCCAACCATCATTATGGCTCCTAGGGTTAAGAGAGGCTAAGAGGAAACACAAATACTTCATTTGCCAAGGGCAGTAAGTGACCTCACTGCTATAGTGGTTTTCATACTTATTTACACATTCTTTTTAAAAATAAAATCCTACCCAGAACCTACACATTAGATTGAAACACATTGTATTATTTGTTAATTCAAATTTACAGTATTTGAAGAACTATCTTTATAAATATGAAGATTTGAAATTAGGTGTAAAGATGTCAAGTTTATTTTTATCCACTTAATTACTCATGAAACACAAAATACTCACACAATCTTTGAAACAAGTTACCCATTGGTTTAGAGTCCTTCCTTCTTCCTTACACCCTGCTTTCCTCCCTCCCTCTTCCTTCTTTCTTTTTTTCTGTCCCACTTTTTTCCTTCCTTCTTCCCTTAAAACATGTGCCAAACATCATCTCCTAAGAATCAGAAACTAGGCAAATGGGAAAGGGACCTTCACCTTAAGAGCTCACATTTTGATCAAAAGATATACAACATGATCACAAGCAACAGAATTTCAAGATTAAAGTGCCAGGTGAAATAAAAAATATGGGAATTTGCAGTGGGAGTGAGTACTTCTGGCTAGAGGTCGTGGGATAATGGCAGACTTCAGAAAAGCAGTGTTAATAATCAGTGGGAATCATCAATGCTGCAATAGAGAGAATGACCTTCCATATAGAGGAAACCATGATGATGAAGATGCACAAGGACAAGTGATGGGGCTGAGGGACAATCCAAAGAATGCATGGAAGGGAGTCATAAGAGTAGAACTGGCAATATGATTTGGGTCTTACATGGAAAAGTTTGTGAATGCCTTTCTGAAGAAATGTGGCCCTTAAGCAATAGGTAATGGGGATTATCAATATGTATTGCAATTGAAAATATGTTTTTGAATAGTGAAGTGAAGTTATCCAAGTTGTTCTTTCTACAAGATTCACCTAACAGCAGCCTCCTCTGGGATATGCATAGGAAGAAGGAGAGCCTATTGTCAAGGCGAACAGTAAAGGTGACCATCACAGTTCCAATGTGGGCCTGTCCTTGGAGGGAAGATTTTTCATGATGAGGGCAGGAGACAAGGTCCTGAGCTTTGAGAGTGGAGGAATAAGCATGTAGAAATACCCTGGGCAAACTTAGAAAAATGGGATGATAGCAGCTACCTTCAGGGGAAAAGAGAGTTTCATAAAAATTCAGTACACTGAAGAGAACCTTTATATAACAAACTCAGTGGTGAACCATTACAGCAGTCACAGAAATAAACAAGGCACTGCTTCTAATTCAAGAATCTCATATATTAATTGGTTGAGATGGTGACTAATCAAGGAAAGGGGGTTATAATGACAGGAACAGATGAGGGAATTGAGACTTGAAGTGAAGTGACTTACTGCAGTTCATAGAGCTATCAAATGGCAGAACGGGGCTTGAATTTATCTCTCCTGCCTCCTAGACCAGTTCTCACTACAGATTTTCACAGAAGTAAAGTGAATTAGAAGAGGAGATGTACCATACAATAGAGGAAGAAGCTGAGGAAAAGGAAGCTGGAGCTTCCCAAGGAACAGCTCCTGCCTTTGTCCCAAAATGGAAACATGGCAATCTGCTAGCAGAGTCCCAGTTCCCAGGCTCCTTTGCTCTGCCCCAGCATTTGAAAGTGCTGGCCTATTTTCTTTTAAATCTCCAAAGAATGACAAAATGACATCATTTCTTTGCCCATTTTTAATCTCATCTGCTAAAAGATTGAAATTTAGAATAAATAGGTCACCAGAAGTTCAGAACAAATGTGTCAAATGTTTCAGAAACTCCAACCTTAAAGCAAAGCTAGAAGTGTTAGCCAACTGAGATAAGCACTAACTTGGGAGAGGTATTTGGTATGTGTTTCTCATCATACAATAATATTTCAAACTAACTGCATTGGGGAAAAAAATCAGGTTGTTTAAATTCATCTCCCCCTTTTTAAAGAAAGCACTAAACTATGAATCATTCTAGAAAGAAGAGAATCTAGTTGACTAGCATATCTCTTGGGAGGTCTGGTGGCGTAGTGCCTAAAGCATTTGACTGCTAACCAGAAGGCTGGCAGTTCAAACCCACTAGCCACTCCTCAGAAGGAAGGTTGGGCAATCTACTTCCTTAGTGATACCACTTCAGAAACCCAAGGAGGGGTTGCCATGAGTCGGATCTGACTCCACGGCAGTGAATTTGGTTTTTGGTTTAACGTATCTCTTAGAGTATCTGGTCAAGGGACATGCTAGCTGGTTTCTAGACTCATAGAAATGCTGAAGATGGAAACTTCCTCAATTTATCTGTTTACTGAAGGGGCTGAGGGTTGGGAATCTATGAGCAGATTCTCATGTTTACATTTTGGGACAATAGGTACTACTTCTAGATTGTCTTGCTTTACCTTCAAAATAGGCTTAGAAGTCTCAGCCTACCTTTTTTACTTCAGGTTAAAACTGATCCCCCAGAGAGTAGAAGTAACTTGCTAAGAATAAATTCACACAAGAGGATGAAGAAAAACTTGGAGAGATGTTTGGTTTATTCAGTCACTAAAGAAATAGAAAGCAAAACAATTTTCAGATACTACTTCACATCTATCCAGTCAGCAAAAATGAAATATTGTAAATATTTTATATATAATTTTATTTAATTTTAATGATAGGCTGCAAGGAAACAGGCATGCTCATATGTGGAAAATACTGTAAATTCATTAAATTGATGTGATTATTTTCAAAGGCAATCCACTAATTTAAACCATGAGTCATAAAAAAGGTCCTATTCTATGACCCAGTAATCTAATTGCTGGACTTACATCCTAAGCATATAAATTTCAAAAAGGAATATTATTTGTTCAAAGACAGTTTAGACTAGTGTTATTCAGAATTAAGACCTCAAAGTATGAGGTGCTCAACAAAAAGGAAAGAAAATGAGTAAAATGAGACTCATAGGGAAGTGATTTTCCAAGGATCTGAGCCAGAACTAGAATCTAAGATTCCTGTCCAGTGATCTTTTCATTCTGATCTGAAGCATTTCAGTGAAAAACTGAAAACTGACCAGATCAATTCAAAGAGGTAGTTTAGCATAATTGTTAAGAGCTGGGCTTTCTGGGTTCAATTTGAGATTCCAACAGATATGAGCTGAATGGTTTAGGGCAGGATAGGTAACTGCTTTGTGTTTCATCTATAAAACATATGCAGTAATAGAGTTTCTTATGTATTTCAGCTATTGCTGCCACAACCAGGTTTATGTGGGCTCTGACTGACTTTGTGAGGCAAACCTCCCAGTACTTGGCTTCAAGGTCTTGTGGTTTCCTCTTTATCTCCTACCTGAGGCTTCCCTATTGATACTGACAGGGATGTGCACTGAGTCTTGGTCAGGCAAACTCTCAGACCAAACCCACTACCGTGTGTGTGTGTGGTGTGTCTGTATGTGATGTATATATGTATATATGATGTGTGTGTGTATGTATGTTCATGGTATGTATATATGTGTGGTATGTGGTACATGTGTAGGGGGGCATGTATATGTGGTGTGCATATGTATATGTGTGTGCGTGGTGTGCGTATGTGGAGCGAGTGATAAAATTCCTCATAGGACAGACAGAAAGTGGTGGATAAACTTCCTCCTTTCTGCTCTGTATGGCTGTGTTAGCTGCAGTTTATGCAGCTTTCTGGAGAATAGTCTCCTGACATCCAGCAATCCATCACACAATGGTAAGTAGCTTGATAACTTAACCTCAAATCGGCTGTTCCTCCTTCCATGCCCCATTTAACTTTTCCCTCACTCCTCCTTCCTGATACTCCACCTTGGATAAAGAAGTAACATGGAACCCTTTGCTTCACTCTCTGCTTTCTTTTGAAGCCTGACTAAAACAGATGGTATCCACCTCAAAGGGCTGTAGTGAAGAAACATTAAATAAGTAAAAATGTGTAAAGTACTTACAACAGAGCCTGACATACAGTAATTACTATTAAGTGTGAGCTTTTCTTATTACACTGCATTGTTGTGTAACTCCATAAAATGGTAAATATTTACACTGTGTTGATACATGGAAAAACATATTTGAAATAATATTAAAAAAAACCAGAACACTAAGAAGCAAGCATCCCATGGACTATAATTTGATAAAAATTATATATACATGCTGAAAAAAGAAAGTATGACATTGAATTGGAAATCACAATTCTTTAATGGGAAAGGGGTGCTATGTTTATGTTCCAGAGAGGTAGTTTTTACTTAAGTTAATTTTACTTAAGTAGATTTTAACTTAATAGAATGAATGAAACAGTCTGTTAAAGACACTATACATATCTCTGCTCAGAAATCCAGCCCAGTGCTTATAAGTTCTCATAGTGGAAAATCCTTCCATGTAAGACTTTTTAAATTATATACTGTAATTTTAAGTCAATTTCTTTTAATTCATTATTTGTGAAGATGGGGACATACAGGGCAGTAGGTAGATGAAATGACTCTCTGTACCTACAAATAGGGGTCTTTGCTTCTACATTTCCTGTGCAGTGAGATGGTAAGCTCTCTCTTTAGGCCCTGTTTTGCCTATACTCAGCGTTCTATCTCTTCAACAGTGGGTCCTTAGCACATAATGAGCTCAGTGAAAAGCTCAGAATGACTTCTCTTCAATGTCCAACCTCTGCCTCGTCCATGCTGGGAAGAAGTAGCAAACAAGTTATAAGGACTTAAACCCTCACCTTTGCTTCTTTAGATTTGAATGCACATCATCTTTGTGGAATAAATAGCTTAATGTGGGCATGGAAATAGGGACTGGTGACACTCACTAGGTTTCCTGTCCCCTACTTGTCTGTCCAGGAACCCAGTTCTGTGTTTGGTCACATAACCCATCTTGGTTAAAGCTCTTTAGTGGTTTCCTATTGCATTTGAAGTTAAACTCAACTTCTTATTTTGCAAAACCCTTTTGCAACCTGCCCTTGCCTACCTCTCCGACCTTCTCTATACCTCTCCCACTTTCTCTTACAAAGATCAGCACAAGGCTGGTGCCCATGAGGCAGAGGTTAAAGATGTTTCAAATGTCCAAACTACCATGCCACTCCATCATTTCAGACATTAACTCCTCCTCTCAGTAATCTCTCTCCTGTCTTCTTGTTGTTATGTGCCATTGAGGCAGACCCGACTCAGAGCGACTCCTCCTTGGGTTTCTGAGGTGGTATCTTTATGGAAGTAGATTGCCCAACCTTCCTTCTGAGGAGTAGCTGATGAGTTTGAACTGTCAGCCTTCTGGTTAGCAATCAAGTGCCTTAGGCACTATGCTACCAGAGCTCCTCCCTCCTGTCTTAGGGTTCTGTATTTCACTGTTACATCTCACAGAACTCATAGACACCCAAGGGATTGTCTCATGAAGTAGTGGTGGAGGCTGGGAGGCTGGCAGTCTGGCAAGTCCCAGGTCTGCAAGTAGGTGTGGAGGATCCTCCCAGTTCTTGGGGTTTGATGAACCTCAATCAGCAGACCAGATGATGGCTGCTGTCCCAAATCCAGAGGTGAGATGATAATGAGCCAAAATGCAGAAACGGGGCAAAAGGAGAGTGGACCTTCCCAGAAGATTCCTATATGTACCCTCAAGGAAGCTAAGGGTGGTGCTTTGAGTTATACCCTCCAGCAAAGTGTGATTCAAGATATATCCCACCTATTCTGCTCCAACAGAAATACCCCAAGTGGATGACTTTAACAGTCAGGAGTTTAAAAAAAGCTACTCAGTTGTTTACGCCAAATTTCACCATGGAGTTGCTTGTCAGTCATTATAGGGAATAACTACTGCCAGGTGCCCAGCCAAACTGACCCATGATCTTAACTACCACTCCACCCTAACCAGACATGGATAATAAGATTTACAATACATCACAAAATGGAGTACAATGGCTAGAAGGGCCACATCAAGCAATTCACTACACCCAGGATCCTTACTTTCTAGCTATACCAATTTTTTCTGTGTTTCACAAATTCTCCAAGTTTATGTTCACCTAAAATTTTTCAGACTAATAGTTCCCTTGGCTCTGCATTCTCTTCCTCTCCATGCTCACTTACCTAGTTTTTTCCTTGTTCTGATCTCAGTGTAAATATCACCTCTTCAGAGAAGAATTCCCTGGCCACAGAATCTATGAAAATGTGTGTAACTCTTAAATGCTTTACCCAGTTTTAGTTCTCTGAAGGAGAGCTATCAGATTTTGTGTTTTATGTTTAGGTCTTATTTGTTCACCATTTGATTATAAGCTGCACAGGAGGGAGAACTTTGTATATCTTGTTTTCCATGATACTATAATGATACCCAACATGGAGGCAAAATACATATATTGAATGAATATATCAATATATAGGAGCTCTAGTAGCATAGTGCCTAAGGCACTTGACTGCTAACCAGAAGGCTGATGGTTCAAATCCACCAGCCACTCCTCGGAAGGAAGATGGGGCAATCTACTTCTGTAGTGATACTGCCTTGGAAACCCAAGGAGGGATCACTATGAGTCAGGTCCGACTCGATGGCACATAACAACAACAACATATCAATATATAGTAAATGTGTTTAGTGGGGCTTCTAAGTGGTTCAGGCAGAGGAGAAGCTGCAAATGACCTATAAGGTAAGCCAGACACATTGCCTTTCCACCCCTTTGCACATCAAAAATCTGTTCTTATCACCCTTCAGGTGGCAAAATAGGAAACTGAGGCTGATCTATAATTGATAGGTAAAGAATATTAACTGATTGAAGAATCATATACATGACCAGATTTGAAGACTTACTATAAAGCTACAATAATCAAGGGAGTGTGATATTAGCAATAAGATAGACACATTGATGAATGGAACAGAATGGAGAGCCCAGAAACCAAAATTAAAATCTTTTTCTCTTTGAAAGATGTTATTAAGGTAAAGAAAAGATAAACTACAGACTGGATGAAAATATTTGCAAATATTGTTTCCTATGCAGGACTTATATCTGTCATCATACTTGCAGTCTTTGTACTTAGCTTTAGATTGCTTATCATGTTGGGCAAGTTAATCACCCTCCCTGAACATCAGTTTTCTAATTCACAAACAGGTATAATAATATTCATCTTGCAATATTGCATAAAAATTAATATATGTATAATTCATGACACTTAGTGGGTGCTCAATAAATGATAGTTGTAATTATAATTTAGAGTGTTTCAATAAGTATAACATAATTTCTTCTGACACTGAAAAATTATGCTTACAAATGGATAATCCCAAATGATTAATTATGTAACCAAAGAAAGAGCTGATGTTATGCAAATGTTTTAGTTTGTATTGGATTGACCATTCACACACATTTCCCTATGCATAGCCAAAATATTAATTCATTGAAATGACAACTGTTGCATTCTAATGAGCTCTTAAAACAACCATAGGATTCCTCTAGTCGAGCACAGAATAGATTTTCTGTGATATATGTGTTTTTCCATTTTATTGTTTTAATTTGCAAATGGAGTCCACAGATCTATAAAATAGCTTTCTTCATTTCATAATGTTTTCTATCTCTCAGATCATACATATGTTTCAAAATAAATTAAAATGGGATCCAAAGAAACTTAAGACCAGTTAGAAGGATCTAGTGGCCTCTGTAGGGAGCTCTGGTAGCATAGTGGCTACAGCACTTGACTGCTAACCAGAAGGCTGACGGTTCAAATCCACCAGCCACTCCTCGGAAGGAAGGTTGGGCAATCAACTCCCATAGTGATACTGCCTCGGAAATCCAAGGAGGGGTCACTATGAGTTGGGTCTGACTCGATAGCACATAACAACAACAACAACAGTGGCCTCTGTGGGCTAGGTCCAGAGACAAGCTTCAGTCTTCTTGGGTTTATGTTCTTCTAGTTGCTCTATCATCATTATCATTATCAGCCAGGCTCTGGTTATACAGTAAGGGCTCTTTGGTTCTATAACACTTCTAGCCACTTTTTACTTTCTCCCATTTTTCGTAGATTTAGGAAGACAGAAACTGTTACTTTAAGATGATAAATCCTGGATATTTTAAGAAAAGATGTCAGTGTGTCAGCCAGGTGTACAAAAGCACACCTTCAGCAAAAGATATTTCTCATAAGTTAGATTCTTTTTCAATGTGAATAAAAATGTTCTGAGATGGGTGATATGGTTTTATTGTTGCTTATGACATTATGGAGGTTATGGATGGGAAAGGAAAAATGGAGTACTTGAAGCACAAAGCTGGAAAAGATCTTAGAAATTTTAGTCTATATCTTCATTCTATTGAAGGAGAAAAGGAGGTCTAAAGAAGGAAGGATCCAGCGCATGTTCACTCAGTGATAGTCAGTATCAGGACAAGTTACTTTTCCCTACACCACACTACCTCTTTCCTGTTTTTAAAGATCAGATTCAGAGTTTATTTAATTTTACTAAGAGGTTCAGAAAACATTATAATCATTACTCTGTGTTAAGACTCTCTCTCTTATCACTTTTTTCTATGTCATTCATAATTTTCATTCCTAACCTCCTCTTAGAGGAGCTTTGGTGTCACAGTGGTTAAAGTCTTTGGCTGTTAATCAAAAGGTCAGTGGTTTGAACTCACCAGCCACTCTGTGGGAGAAAAATGAGGCAGTCTGCTTCCACAAAGATTTACAACCTTGGTAACCTTATGGGGCAGTTCTACTGCCTCCTATAGAGTTGCTAGGAGTAGATGGCAGTGGTTTTTTTTTTTTTAACTCCTTAGATTCTGAGACTCAATCTATTGTGTTTGATATGTCCTTAAATATGTGAATACTATTTAATGTATGTGCTTTATTTTACATAATTGCATTGTACTCTAAATCTTTATTCAACATTATGCTTTTAGATCTACCCATGTGGCTTTGTGTATACTTAGTTAATAATTTTGACTGCAATCTAGTATTACAGAATATTAATGAAGGACATTTTATCTATTCTGTTCTAGTGGATACTAGGTAACTTCTGTATTTGGTAGAAAAACAATGCTGCATTTAGTATCCTTGTATGTGCCCCTTTGCAAACTTGTGGGAGGAATTCTCTAGGTATATCAAACATCAATGGGCCATAGGGCATAATCATTCTTAATTTCACTAAATATTGCCTGATTTCTATTGACAAAGGTTATGTATTTTACATTCAGACCAGCAGTGCCTGATTGTTCACATCTCCTCATATCCTTGTCAACACTCAGAACTATTGTCTGTTCTGATTTTGCCATTTTGATGGATATAAAATGGTTTCTTATTGGTATAATTTACATTCATCAATTATTAATATCTTTTAATATAATTCTTGAATTATCTATTTAAGATTATTCCTTCTACAAATTACGTATTCCTATCCTTCCAAAAATCAGATGTCATCTTGCATTGGTAAAAGAGCTCTTTAAAGTGTTAAGGAGCAAAGATGTCACTTTGAAGACTAAGGTGTGCCTAATGGAGGCCATGGTATTTTCAATTGCCTCATATGCATGTGAAAGCTGGATAATGAATAAAGAAGACTGAAGAAGAGTTGATGCTTTTGAATTGTTGTATTGGTGCAGAATACTGAAAATATCATGGAGTGCCAAAAGAAGGAATAAATCTGTCCTGGATGAAGTGCAACCAGAATGCTCCTTAGAAGAGAGAATGGCCAGACTTCTTCTCATGTATTTTGATCATGTTGTCAAAAGGGACCATTTCCTCGAGTAGGATACCACGTTTGGTAAAGTAGAGGGTCAGCAAAAAAGGGGAAGACCCTTGATGAGATAGAACAAGTGGTTGCAGAAACAGGCTCAAGCATAGCAAGCACTGGGAGGCCAGTGCCAGACCTGGCAGAGTTTCATTCTGTTGTACATATGGTTGGTATGAGGTGGAGCCCACTCAATGGCACCTAACAACAACAACAACAACATTCTTTGAACACTTTTCTACTGAGTTTCCTTTTTGTTATTCTTGTTGATTTGTAGGAGTTCCTTGGATGTTCTAGAGTACCTCTTGTGGCAAATACTTTCTCCTTTCCTTCTTGACTCTCTTCTGTGTCTTCCATCAAACAGGAACTCTTAATATTGATGGAATCATATTCACCAACTTTCTGTTTCATAGTTTGTGCCTTACAATTTGTTTTCAAAAGACTTTCCTTTTATTTCACAAGTGTATCATACATTTTCTTTTCATTGCTTTATAGTTTTACCTTTAATATTTACGTCCTTAACCCATCTGGAGCCCATGTTTGAATATGGTATTAAATAGGGTTACACCTTTATATTTCTTCATATAAAATTCCAGTTTTCTGATGCCTTCTCACTATGAAATCTTCTCTTTTGGTTCTATTTCATTCCAGTCCAATTTGAAATGCTTCAGAATCTAAATATTTCACACTAATTCCAGGAAGATACCCTGAACTCTGGGTACATTTTCTAAATCTAGGAAAGGATAATGATCATTCTAATTAGATATTTCATTGGGATATGGGGCCAAGAACCAGGAGTTGGGATAAAAAGTTTAAAATCTATGGACTGTATTCAGAGCATTGCAAGACTCAGCTTGTTATAATAGGGGAGCCTGCAATGCAAAAGGAGAGCATAATCTCCTACAGCTACAGGTGAGAGGACTAGATCGATGATACCCTCATGAACTGGCTTGGAGGGGCTAGCCAAATCTTAATTCTCTGGACTTCAGCTTCCTCAATTAGAAAATGACCAAGTTGGAATAGATTAGTCATTTTTAAACCAAGATCCTCAGAATTCCAGGAATTCCCAGGAGTCCCCTTTTGAATGAAGGTGGCTGAGGCTCTGTAACTTTCACACTGATACAGTCCCTTCCCACATACCAAAACAAACAAACAAACAAAAACAAAACAAAACCACACACACACACAAAACAAAAACTCAATGCCGTAGAGTTGATTCGACTCATAGCGACCCTTCCTTAGGTTTCCCAGGTGATATCTCTATGGAAATATATTGCCCAATCTTCCTTCTGAGTAGTGGCTGGTGGGTAAGAACCACCAGCTTTCTTGTCAGCAGTCAAATGCCTTAGACATTATGCCACCAGAGCTCCCATACACAGACATTTAAATAAAAATGACTCTTATTTGATATAGTAGGCTCTCAATTAAAAATTTTATATGAAGAATCTTGAGATTAAAGTAAATTTTAGAAAGCCATTTGTGGACATGGTCTCAGAGCCTTTCTAAAATGTCCTGTTAGGGTACATAATTGATAGTTGTGCTACTTATTTCCTTGAATATTAGCTTGAATTCATTATTAATGTGAATTTACTTTCAGTTCTGTTTCTAGGTTGGCTATTCACAATAATGGGAAAGAACCACTACAGTATAGCATGCACTGTGCTCTGAGGGTTAATACATATTTAATGAGCAAAAAAAGGTTGATGACACCAGGTGAAAGGAAAGGGTCATTTTCATTATTTACTGTCAGCAATTCACCAAGGAAAAGGGAAAATTTGAAAATAAGCAAAAGAAAAAAGGATTGAATTGGCAACATTTCCGTTTTTTCTTCACAAATTGAGTAACATTGACATACTTTCTGAGAATGTTGGATTAGGCTAGCTCAATTTTATGAAAGTTGATGATAAAAATGATTTATATAGCTACCAAAAGAATATATACACTACTGAATTTTGCCTGGTTTCTTCACTTTACTTCTAAGATATGAGAATCACTCAAGCAAGCCCTAAATGCAGCTGCTTTTGGAACAAATGATGGTGTGAGTCTATGTATGTATCATGGGGCATGTGTGCATGTGTATGTTTGTGTGGTTTGGGGAAAGAGTGTTGTGTTAACAGGCATGTGGTTGTAGGAATTTGGAAAGAAATGGAACTTCAACCTGAGCAGAGATGGCAAGATTTACTGGATGAATGTAAGAGAGAAAATATAGTTTCAGTCCACAGAAACCCTGCTGCAAATACTCAGATTCCTAGCTACAAACCAAGACTCATTTTTCAGAAAAACATCCTGGGATCTTTAATCATTATTAAATTCTTAATGAAATATTTAGCAAACAGGACAGGTGTGAAGAGGACCCACCAAAGGCAGGAGAAGTAGCTCAAGCCTTGAGATCAATATGTAACAAAAGAAAGAGATGATCATGAAAAGCTACTTATGAAAGATTTCCACAAGTTCAATTGTTGGACACACTGTATCTTCAGCCACTAAGGACATTCCTCTTGAGAGAATTTTGAAGATGTTCAGAATTTTAGTTACCACAGCCAATAAAGTGTGGGGGTATTGAACCGTATCAAGAGGGACTCATTGAACCATGGAATTGATCAGAGTCTACAATGAAATATTCTATAGAAATTTAAGCTGGTATGGGGAAAAGCAAGTTGTGTAATTCCTACAGATGATTTGTTTGACATATTTTGATGACAGATATAGAGAGAAGGGCTCCAGTTTCACTATCTTGGAGCCATTAGATCTGGAAGAGGTAAAGTATCCTCTGAAGGGCTCTTGACCAGTTAAAGGAGCCTGTGGAAGACATGATTCTTGCTTTCAAGCTCATCCACTCAGATCCACACAAGGTCTTCTACCTAAAGCTCTACCTGTCAATGTGTTCAATCACTCATTTACTTACTCAGTGTGTATTGAATATCTGCTATATGCCAGGTATTCTCATTTCTATCACCAAGGCCATATTTTCCAATTAGCAGTGTTTCTTCTTTGTTTCTAAATTTTGATTCCAATCACCACTAATTATCAATACATATTGATAGGATGTTTGGTCAATTTTAGACTGAAAAAATTCATAAAAATGTTCAGTTTCTTCATCATTGGCTTTAGTGCTTTGTGTGTAAATTTGAATAGTAATATTGCTTGGTCTTCATTGTAGACATTTGGATATTATCCTGTCACTGACAGCATTGTTCTTCAGGATAGATTGTGAAATGTTCTTTTTGATAATGAATGTGACACAATTCCTCTTCAATTTGTCATTCCTGGCATAGTAGATCATATGATTGTCTGATTCAAAATGGTCAATACCAGTCCTTTGAGGTTCACTAATGTCTAGGGTGTAAAACTTTATGTGTTCCATTTCATTTCTTACAATTTCCAGTTTTCCTAGATTCATACTTTGCATGTTCCATGTTCTAGCTCTTCCCATTATTAGTTGTGCCCCATTAGCAAATGAGGGTCTTGAAAGCTTTAATCCATTCACATCATTACAGTTGACTTCACTTTACTGGGGAAAAGGCAGCTCTTCCCCAGTCATGTTTTGAGTGCCTTTCAACCAGAGGGACTCATCTTCTGGCACTATATCAGACAATGTTTCACTGCTATTCATAAGGTTATCTATGGCAAATTTACTCAGAGGTGGATGGTCCTGTCCTTCTTCCCAGTCTGTCTTAGTCTTGAGGCTCTGCTGAAACCTATCCACCATAGGTGACTGTGCTGGTATTTGAAATATCAGTGGCATAGTTTCCAGCCTCAGAGCAACATGCAAGCTACCACAGTATGACAAACTGACAGAAAATACCATATATCATTTTTTCAACAATGTAAATGGCAACTATACATATGGACCTCATCATATGGAATACACAAGAATGAAATCTGCCACATCTGAGGATAGAGGTGATGGAGAAGCACAATACAATCAATAAAAACAAGGCCAGGAGCTGACTATGTAAGGGCCATCAATTGCTCATATGCAAATTCAAGTTAAAGTTGAAGAAAATTAAAACAAGTCCACAAGAACCAAAATGCCACCTTGAATACACCCCACTTGAATTGAGAGACTTTTTGAGGAATATATATGATGCATTGAACACCAATGACCAAAGACCAGACATGTTGTGGGACGACATCAAGAACACCATACATAAAGAAAGCCAAAGGTCATTAACAAGACAGGAAAGGAAGAAAAGACCAAATTGGATGTCAGAAGAGACTCTGAAACTTGCTCTTGAATATAGAATAGCTAAAGTGAATGGCAGAAATGATGAAATAAAAGAGCTGAACAGAAGATTTCAAAGGGCAGCTCAAGAAGACAAAGTATTATAATGAAATGTGCAAAGGCCTGTAATTAGAAAACCAAAAAGGAAGAACACATTTGGCATTTCTCAAGCTGAAAGAATTGAATAAAAATAGATGCCTCAAATTGCAATGCTTATGGATTCTATGGGCAAAATATTGAATAATACAGGAAGCATCAAAAGAAGACAGAAGGAATACACAGAGTCACCACTCCAAAAAAATTTGTCAGTGTTCAAACATTTCAGGAGGTAGTGTATGATCAAGAACCAATGATATTAAAAGAAGTTCAAGTGCTCTGAAGGAATAAGGCTCCAAGAATTGATGGAATACCCATTGAGATGTTTCAACAAATGGATGCAGTACTGGAGGTGCTTGCTTGTTTAAGCCAGGAAATTTGGAAGACAGCTACCTGGCCAACTGACTGGAAGAGATCGATATTTGTGCCCATTCCAAAGAAATATGATCCAGCAGAATGTGGAAATTATCAAATAACATCATTAATATCATATATAAGTAAAATTTTGCTGAAGATAATTAAAATATGATCGCAGCAGTATAATGGCTGGATTCAAGCTGGATTCAGAAGAGGATGTGGAACGAGGGACTTCATAAAAGCAAAGAATACCAGAAAGATGTTCACCTTTGTTTTATTGACTATGCAAAAGCATCTGACTGTGTGGATCATATCAAATTATGGATAACTTTGGGAAGAATGAGAATTGTAGAACGCTTAATTGTGCTCATGAGGAAACTGCAAATAGACCAGGACACTGTCATTCAAACAGAACAAGTGGATACTGTATGGTTTAAAATCAAGAAGGGTTGTATCATTTCACCATACTTATTCAATCTGTATACAGAGCAAATAATCTGAGAAGCTGGACTATATGAAGAAGAATGCGGTATTAGGATTGGAGGAAGACTCATTAACAACCTGTGATATGCAGATGATACAGCCTTGCTTGTTGAAAGTGAAGATGACTTGAAGCATTTACTGATGAAGATCAAAGACTACAATCTGCAGTATGGATTACACCTCAACTTTTAAAAAACAAAAATCTTCACAAATGGATCAATAAGCAACATCAGGATAAAAGGAGAAAAGATTGAAGTTGTCAGGGATTTCATTTTATTTGGCTCTACAACCAACACCCATGAAAGCTCAAAACAAAAAAGCCAAACTCACTGCCATTGAGTCGAATCCAACACATAGTGACCCCTCCTTAGGTTTCCAAGGTAGTATCTCTATGGAAGTAGATAGTCCAGCCTCCCTTGCAAAGAGTGGCTGGTAGGTTTGAAGCGCCAGCCTTCTGGTTAGCAGTCAAATGTCTTAGGCACTACACTACCAAATCAGATATCATATTGCACTGTGCAAATCGGCTGCAAAAAGACCTCTTTTAAGTGTTAAAGACAAAGGTATCCCTTCAAAGACTAAGATGTGCCTCACCCAAGACATTTTATTTTCAATCGCCTCATATGCATATGAATCTGGACAATGAGTAAGGAAGACCAAAGAAGAGTTGATGCCTTTGAATCTTGGTGTTGGAGAAGAATACTGAAAATACCATGGACTGCCAGCAGAATGAATAAATCTGTCCTAGATGAAGTGCAGCAGGAATGCTCCTTGGAAGCAAGAATGGCCAAACTTTGTCTCATCTGCTTTGGTTATGTTGTCAGAAGGGACCATTCCCTGGAGAAGGATATCATGCATGGTATAGTAGATGGCTGACGAAGAGGGAGAAGATTCCTCAAGGAGATGGATTGACACTGTGGCTGTAACAATGGGCTCAAACATAGCAAGAATTGTGAAGGATGGTGCAGGATTGGGCAGTGTTTTGTTCTGTTATACAGTGTCACTATGGGTTGTAGCTGATTGGATGGCACCTACCACTACCACCACCACCACCAACAACAACAACAAAACCTGGGATTGTGACAGGTGCTGGGGAATTAGTGAGGATATAGGTCATGTTCTCAAGGAGTTCACTGTCTGGTTGGAGATACAAATGAGAAAATCTACAAGCACATGATTTCTCTAGAACAGTGGAAAGTTGATGTTGTGCGCAGTTGAGTTAATTCTGACTCATAGTGACTTTGTAGGACAGAGAAGAACTAGCCCATAGAGTTTCCAAGGCTGTAATATTTAAGGAAGCAGACTGCTACATCTTTTCCCAATGGAATAGCTGGTAGGTTTGAACCATTGACCTTCCATTTAGTACCTGAGAGTTTTAACCACTGTACCACCAGATCAAAAGCAGCCCTCAGAGTACTACCAGGCCAGGGCCCTTTTTCAGCTGCATCTCTGACCATCACTCTCTGTCTTCAGATCTCATCTGAGTTCAGCTTCTGGGCAAGATGAGGAAGAAACAATTTTCTTCGTCATTTCCCAACCAAGCCAAAGGGAAATGAGTGATTCATCCCATTCCATTCATGGAATGTCTGAAAGGGGATTTCTCTTTTAATCTGAAGGAGATTTTTGACTGGAAGAACAGGCAAAAAGCTGTTCTGCAAATTATGTAAGTCTTATAAAATAATTAGTTCATTTATTATTTCTATGAACTTTTATTTAATATTTACTGTACACTAGGAACTTTGGTTGCAGGATAAGAGTTTGCATTTACTGATCTTCTCCTATGTGTCAACCACTCTAAAAAGTCCCCTATATTTCTAGTCTAATAGTCAGAACCCATCCTTATGAGGTAGATAAGGTAGGTTTTCTATTATTCAAACAGAGAAACTGAAGCCTAGCAAGGTTAGCATGTAACATGTCCAAGGTTATACAGCAAGATAGGAAATGCCAGAGGAAGGATTTGAACTTGGGCAGAATGAGCTGAGAGTTTACATGGCTGATATATTGTTGTTAGACTCCAGGAAGTTGATTTTGACCCATGGGAACACCATGTGACAGGGTTTTCCTGGGAGACTTGGTTAGGCAGTGGTTAAGTGCTCAGCCATTAACTGAAATAGCAGCAGTTTGAACCCACTAACTACTCCAGAAAGATGTTTACTTGTGTTTTACTGACTATACAAAGGCATTCAATTTTGTGGATCATAACAAATAGTGGGTAACACTGAGAAAAATGGGAATTCCAGAACACTTCATTGTACTCAAGAGGAACCTGTACATAGACAAGGAGGCTGTTCGAACAGAACAAGGGGATACTGCAAGGTTTAAAATCAGGAAGGGAGTGTGTCAGGGTTGCATCCTTTCACCATACTTGTTCAATTTGTATGCTGAACAAATAATCAGAGTAGCTGGACTATGTGAAAAAGAACATCGCATCAGGATTGGAGGAAAGCTCATTAACAACCTGAGATATGCAGATGACACAACTTTGCTTGCTGAAAGTGAGGATGACTTTGAGCACTTACTGATGAATTTTAAAGACTATAGTCTGCAGTGTGGATTACATCTCAATATAAAGAAAATAAAAATCCTCACAACTAGACCATGATGAATGGGGAAAAGTTTGAAGTTGTCAAAGACTTCATATTACTTGGTTCTACAATCAACACCAACGGAAGCAGCAGTCAAGACATGGAAAGATGTATTGCATTGGGCAAATCTGTTGCAAAAGACCTCTTTCAAGTGCTGAAGAGCAAAGATATCTCCTTGAAGACTAAGATGCACCTAACCCAATGCATAGTATTTTCAATCACCTCTTATGCATGTGAGGTCTTGACAATGAATAAGGAAGACCAAAGAAAAGTTCACGGTTTTGAGTTGTGGTGTTGGCAAAGAGCACTGAAAGTACCATGGACTGCTAAAAGAATGAACAAATTTGTTCTGGAAGAAGTGCAGCTGGAATGTTCCTTGGAAGAAAGAATGGTCAGACTTTGTCTCATCTACTTTGGTCATGTTGTCAGACGGGACCATTCTCTGGGGAAGGTTGTAATGCTTGGTAAAGTGGAGGGTCAATGAAAGAGGGGAAGTCCATCAACAAAATGAATTGACAGGGTGGTTGCAGTGATGGGCTCAGGTACAGGAGGGATAGTGAGGTTAGCACAAGACCAGGCAGTGCTTCATTCTGTTGTACATAGGGTCACGATGAGTCAGAGATGACAACAGCCACCAATCCATAGGAGAAAGACATGGCAGTCTGCTTCTGTAAAAGTATATAGCTGTGGAAACTCTATGGGGTAGATCTGCTCTGTCCTATAGGGTTATTATGAGTTGAAATTGACTTAAAGGCAATGAGTTTGGTTTGGGTCTTTATGCAAGCAGATAGCCAGGTCTTTCTTCTGCAGAGCTGCTGAGTGGGTTCAAACTGTCATGTTTTGGTTAGCAGCATAGTGCTTAACCACTACACCACCAAGGGTCCTTCCCACATGCCTAACCACTGCATTTTCCTGTCTTAACAAGATATAATCACTTTTCGTGAGAAGTTCTCACCCCAGAGAAGGAGCCAGAAAAGCAAACAGGTAATTAATATACAGTGTAATCCATGCTTGATAAAGGTGCGAGCAGGGTGTTGCAGGAACACAGATGAGGAAGTGAATTACTTGCTTGGGAAAATCACTTTTAGCTGTAATCAGTAAAGTGCTTAAGATTGTACAAAATTTCCAAAACAGTCTGCCTCAGTGGAAGAAAAGCTTAAACTCTAAGGTGACTAACAACTGTAAACAGACTGAGTGATCAGCCTCTAATGAGCAAGAATCATACTTAAATTTTTAAAACTCCACCTACTACTGCAGGTATTGTGGCTGTTGTGTGCCTTTAGTTTGATTCTGTCTCACACCCACTGCCGCTATGAGTCAATTCTGACTCATAGCTACCCTATAGGACACAGCAGAAATGCCCCATAAGGTTTTCTAGACTGTAAATCTCTACAGAAACAGATCACTCAGTCTTTTCTCCTGCACAGCCACTGGTGGGTTTGAATCACCAACTTTTTGGTTAGCAGCTGAGCACTTAACCATTGTACCACCAGAGCTCCTTCATTAGCTATTATATGAGTACTAGTGCTCTGGTAGCACAAGGCTAACCAGAAGGCTGGCGGTTCAAACCCACCAGGCACTCCTCATAAGGAAGATGGGGTAATCTACTTCTGTAGTGATACTGCCTTGGAAACCCAAGGAGGGGGTCGCTATGAGTCGGGTCCGACTTGATGGCACATAACAACAACAACAGTGCCTAAGGCATTGGACTGTTAATCAGAAGGTTGGTGGTTCATCTTCCACCGCAGAAGGAAGATGGAACACTACTTCTGCAAAGATTTACTACCTCAGAAACCCCAAGGGGGTTGCTATGAGTAGGAATCTACTCCATGGCAGAATGTTTGGTTTTGGTTTATTGCTTCTGTGTGACAGAAGCACTCTTCACATCTCTGACTGTCAAAATCATGTGCTTCTAGTTTCAGCTTAAGTTCTCTTGCAGGGCACTGACCATGATTTATTCATTTTTCCATACCTTGCTCTACCCACCCTAGATGCTTAACTCACTGCTAGGCTCAAAGCCAGAGTTCAAAAATGTTAATTCTGAATCTTTTAGATGTTCATTATTCTGTTTGTGGTTAGTCCAAGACCTTATTTCTCTCTCTCTCACCTTGCCTGTGTTTTCATTTCACACCTCATTTATACTTCTCACAGAGGTTGAAATGGAGAAAAACTCTACAACTCATCTATTTTATCCTTTGGAAGAGAGTCTAAGATGAATTCTGGTGATACCTTTTGAGATTTTTTTTTTTTTTTTTTTAAATCAGTGTCCCTCTTCATCAATTATCATGGATAACCAAAAATTGGTTTAAACTTTGTGAGGGGAAAAAACTGGTCACATATTGCTTAAGATCTGCCCTGACTACCATCTCCGGTCTGATTTTGTGAATGGTTGGTACCAACAAGTACACACCCACCCCTGGCATCAAACCATCTATTGAACAAGAGCGGGGTGGGAGGGAGGGAAAAGAAGGGAAAGAAAATGGGAAGGGGCAAAGAGTGAGAAAAAGATTTTTTGAGTCCAAGGTGAAAAATAAATGAAAGTGTGTCCTGCAAAATGTTGGGGATAATGTTGTAATAAATCACTATGTTGTATGAGACTAACTCAATTATTTTCCCCACCTAAAGTTAATAAGGACTTGAGAGAAAATATCCATCTTCAATAATCTTCATCCTTTTGATTTCCAACCAGTGGGCACCATTATGAGTGATCAATCACCAAAGCAGGTGCGGCCAAGAACACTTTGTTGCCTACAATACTATAGGCATCAGATTTGTCAGTTCACACATTTCAGGTGACCAGTAACTGCAGAGCTGCTGGCTCACAGTAGCACAGACCTTGCTTAGATATCCTTCACACATACTTCTGGGACATCCAAGATCCTTCCGTTAATTCAGATCTTTCATTGATTTTATAAGAGGCATCTGTTACCCACACATGTCCCCTCACCATCTGTTGTCATAGATTTTTGTTAGTTATTCATAGTCTTCTAGTATTTTATGTCAAAATAACAAGACAGAAGCTCAGAATACCTCAATATTGTAATAAGTTGCAAGGTTGTTGTTTTAAAACATTTTTACAGCCTTTACTAAGGAAATAAGTGGGGTTTTTTTTTAATTTTTTAAACCTTTCTTTTTCTTTTAAGTTCAAATATATTAATGTATTTTTATTGTTTGTAAATATTTCTTACAGATCTTCAGTGAGAGTATCTTTATTTATAATAGACCTAGTACTACCCAACAAGCTACTTTACTAACAATATTTTTTGAGGTTTTTGATTTGTTATTATTATATTTTTAAATCACTCATTAGTTAGGGACTCTTAAAAATGTAGTTGGGATCTTAGAGTGGGGGAATCTCAGTTTTGTGTACACATAAGTCCTATATCAGAAGTTTTAAAGCAGAATCATTATGGGCTGACAGACACTGAGCAGGCCAGAGCCCCAAGTGGACTTTGCCTTGCCTCCTCAGCCCAAGCTTAACTGCTGAAAGAATGAGAGGGAGCAAACTTGTAGTGAGAGGAATGAAGATAAGTATACTAACTTGACTGGGGAAAAAAATGGTTAAAATTAATTGAGATTCTCTTTCAACCTAGTGCTTTGGGCATGTGTGTTAGAATTCAGGCAAATATTAGAGTCTTTAATAAAATAATAAACCAATAAACAAAATTTTGAAATAAGAACCTAAAGAACAGGAGTTCCGGCAAGATGGCGGACTAGGCAGAAAGACTGCACAGACTGTCTTCAACAAAGAAAAGGGAAACCAGTTAACAAAGACACAGAAGATAATCTTGGACCCCTGAGACTTGAAGAGATGGATATAGAAGTGGACTAAACCCCAACTAGTAGAAGAATTTGCAGGAAAATATTTAAAAAGGAGACATATGGAGCTGCTGTCTGGCAGTGATCCTGATGGCACAGACAGCTTGGAGATTCCCAAGTGCTGGTAGGACTTAAGAATTAACCTAAAAATCAGCTCTGCTAGCCAGGGACTGCACGGAGGACTGCACCGGTGGCTGGGGAATAAACAGAGAAGGTGAAGAGAAAGGAGGGCTGAGCTGTGGACTTTAGCCTGTCCTGAGGGCTCAGCCATTTTGAAGATCTAAAAGCAGCTTGACTATTTTGGATAGTTAAAGAGACAGCACTCTTGCAGATTCCTGGGGCTTACGAACATGTTCTGCTTTCCAGTAACCCCCAGAACCCTCTGGACCTCCAAGACTGAATAGATAGAAAGAGATAAGTATTGATTTCGGTGAAGAGAAGGGCAATGTACCAAAAGTGAGTGACCAATATGGCAGCATTGAGGATGAGAAAGACATAGAGAGGTGCATGGGAGGTACAGACAACAAATATGAACCCTTTTCCACATACAGTACTGCATCGTCAGTGAAGGCAAGCATGGGTATATGGGT
>NW_006921785.1:1634726-1636772 GCF_000298275.1 Orycteropus afer afer
AAAAAAAAAAGAACCTAAAGAACAAAGACACATCTGTTTTGTGCCCTATGATGAGTGTTAGATGTAATGGGAGAAGGGTGTAAGTTGTGTGTTCTGCTTATTGTCCTGCCCTGACCTACATGGGTCATTTTCTTCTTCTACCATGGACAGGTGAACCACTGGAGGCTTGCAAAAGCCCATTCTTGACATCATTATGGTGGTTGTGTGAATGGAGTGTCAAAGTGCCCACAGCAGATTCACGTTGCCTGTGGAGAAGAAGCATACCAGGAACCACCAATGAAATGGCAGACATGGAAGAGATACATGTCACTTCCAGGCCATGGTGCTTAAGAATTTGGTGCACCATCTCCATGTTATTTTCCTGTCTTCACTGGATATCAATGTCCAGCCTAAACTTGGAAGCCACATGCTTAAAGCTGGCATAGACTATCTGTCTAGGTCCTGAATGACTGTGGGGGCACCCATGTTGGACTGTTACATGAGTGAGAAATAGACTTTTTTGGAAGATTAGGCCATTTCATTTTTGAGATTTATTGGCTTCTGAAATTAGTGATGCTCTACAGCAAAGGTTTTCAAAGACTGTTGTTGGTAGGTGCCAATGAGTCGGTTCTAACTCATAGTGACCCTGTGCACAACAGAATGAAACACTGCCCAGTCCTGCATCATCCTCATAATTGAGCCCATTGTTGCAGTCACCATGTCAATCCATCTCATTAAGGGTCTTCCTCTTTTTCATTGACCCTCTATATTATTAAAAATGATGTCCTTCTCCAGGGACAGGTCCCTGCTACCATGCCCATAATATGTGAGACAAAGTCCCACCATCCTTGTTTCTAAGGAGCATTCTGGCTTCTTCTAGACAGATTTGTTATTTCTTCTGGCAGTCCATGGTATATCAATATTCTTCACCAACCCTATAATTTAGAGACATCAATTCTTCCATGAGGCAATTAGTGGGCATCAAAACCACCTGGAAGTGGGACTTCCAACAAGATAGTTGAACAGGCAGACAAGCTACACACACGCTCTGCAATAAAGAAATGAGAAACCAATTCAAAGAGATATAAAAGATATTCCTGGAACCCTAAGATTTGATGGGAAGGATAAAGAAGTGGATTAAATACCAACTGGTAGAAAAACGTGAATGAAAACTCTGAATATGGAGACAAATGGACTTGCATACTGCTGGCTGTCTTGAGGGCTCAGCCAGTTTGAATGCTTGCAAGTGATGTGGCCATTTTGAATATATGCAAGCAGTGTTCTGACCTGAGCAGTGACCTAGGAATAGGTTTTGCTTGCCAAGGACAGCATGGGCAACCATGCTACAGGCTGACAACTAAAAAGGTGCAATATTCCCCTTGTGACTCTTGTACCCCACACCCTCTTATGAATAGAGGTGTAGTTACACCCCAGCTCCACCCACCTTCTTGACCAGCATGTATTTTATCCCAGTCTGTGCCCTGACTGAGCCTGGGTTGCCTGGCCTACCCACCATAGTTGTGTTTTTTGTTTAACTGTTTGTTTACTCATTCTTTTCCCTGTTTTTTTTTTTTCTCTTCTCTTTTCATGGTTCCGTTCTTTTTCCTTTCTTTTCTTCTTTTAGTTCTTCACATCCTTTGTTTTTCCTTTTGCAGTTTTCTCATTTTTTCTTTCCTATTTGTTTATTCTTGCTTTTTTTCTTCCATTTTCCCCTCCCCAGATATTGTGAGTTTTCTTTTCTCTTTTTCTTATGATCTTTCTTTGTCTTTTTAAAAATATATTTTAAATTTTGTATTCTCATTTATTGCCTTTCTTTCTTTCTTTTTGATTGTTCCTGATTGTTTATGTGGTTTGTTTTTCTGTTCTTTTATTTTCATTTTTTTGATTACTTATTGATTTTTTTTTTTTTTTGTCTAACTGAGTGGGAGACAGCAACCATTCTCACACAACCCAACCTTACCTGCACCTCCTGTGCCCAACCCACTGAGTGAGGGCCATCATTTCCTTCTGCATCAACTGATCAATGCTAGACAGTGGTCAATACCAGTTCAACTCACCCTCAACTTC
>NW_006921785.1:1637432-1641938 GCF_000298275.1 Orycteropus afer afer
AGAAAAAAGATTAAAACAAAATGAAAAAAGCCTAAGATTCATGTGTGATACCATCAAGAGATATTACCTATGTGTAACTAGAATTTCAATAGCAAGAGACAAATAAAACAACAGAGAAAATTGTTGAAGATGTGTTGGAAGAAAATTTTCCTAATATAATACAAGATGAGAAGATTACTATTCAAGCAGTTCAATGAACCCCAAACAGGATAGATCTCAAAAGAAAATTGCCAAGATATATCACAATCAAACTCACCAAAACCAAAGACAAAGAAAGAATCCTGAAAGCAGCAAAAGGGAAATGAAAAATTACAAAGGACAACCAATAAGACTAAGCTCTGATTTCTTGGCAGAAACCATGCAGGTGAGAAGGCAACAGGATGATATATATAAAACCCTGAAAGAAAAAAATTGCCAACTAGGAATTATATACCCAGCAGAATTGTCTGTCAAATATGATGGTGAAGTTAGGACATTTTCAGATAAACAGAAATCAAGAGAATTTGTTAAAATCAGAGCAACTTTACAAGAGATGTTAAAGGGAGTCGTTCAGACAGAAAATCAACAACAGCAGAAAACAACCAATGATTAATATACATGATAATATAACCCAGAAACCAACCCAGTTATAGAAGTATCCAAGCTTATAAGACTGTAAACAAGGAACCAGAGACATCAATTCACAAATGAAGACAATTACAAACAATAAAGAAGGAATAAATAGTGTAGGTACAGAACTTCCAAATGGTGAGGAAGTCAAGACAGTTATGAGATAGAACGGACTGCTCTAAACTTGGGGAGAAAATTATAAATCACAAAGTTACCACAAAGAAAAATAATAAATCTTTGCATCAAAAAATAGAGAAGAGGTAAAAATACTTAGCAAATACTAAAACAGTAGCAATGAAGGAAATGATAACAAAATTCATAAACAAAATAAGCTCAGCACAGAAAATTATACGGAACATAGAAATCAGCAACACCATGAAAAAGCACATAACAAAATGACAGAAATAAATTCATACTTCTCAATAATTGCAGTGAATGTAAATGGATTAAATGCACCTCTCAAGAGACACAGAGTTGCAGACTGGATAAGAAACATGATTCACCAATATGCTGTCTACAAGAGACTCACCTAAGACACAAAGACAAAGACTAAAATTCAAAGGTTGGAAAAAGATATATCAAGCAAATGGCAATCAAAAAAGAGCAGGAGTAGCAATATTATTTTCTGATAAAATAGACTTTAAGACAAAAGTGACCATAAGAGACAAGGAAGGACATTATATAGTGATTGAAGGATCATTTGAACAAAAGGGCTTAACCATAATAAATATCTACACACCCAATGAAAGAGCCCCCAAATACATAAATCAGTCTTTAACAGAATTGGAAAGACAAATAGATGACTCCATCGTAATTGTACAAGACTTTAATACACCACTTTCTTTTTTTTTTTTTAAAGGCACTTTATTGAAATAAAATTTATGTGCTAAAGTGACATGGGTCAATGAATTTTTTTTTTCCTTTTTCTTTTGCAGTGTTCCCTCCCCTCCCCTTCCACCCCTGGGAACCAACCAAAAAAGTTTCCCTCCATATATAAACCTCCACAACAACTTGACCCTCCACAACAATGAACTAATACTATATTTGTCCATCTGTGATTGACTTATTTCACTAATCATAATGTCTGTGGTAGTTCAGTTTGTGTGTCAACTTGGCTGGGCCTGGTTGAATGGCTAGGCAACTGGATGTAGTATTCCCCATGATGAGACTGGTTGTTAATCAATTCATGGTGGAATCTACTATGAGCAGCTGAGTAGCTGCCTTATGGAATGTGGTCTGCTTCTTGTATATAAGCAGAAGCCTTGGGGAATGGTCTGTAGCTTATGACATGTTTGGACCCTTCATATAGCTGTGTCATTGTTCAGTAGCCTGCCATGCTCTGCTGACCTTGGGACTTACAATGGACTTGAATTAATGGCCTGCTGTGTGGTTTGGTAACATCGGGACTATGACATTTTATTTGTGGACCTTGGGCTTGTTAGCCTCAGCAGCCAGGAGCTGCCTGAGTGAAGAGATGCCTCTGGCTTCAGTGGGCCAGAAGCAAGAGGCAGCACTAAAGCCCAAGGCTGAGGGGCTTTCACCCAGCCCCTAGAGCCTGGAACTTTGAACTCAAACTTCTAGCCTCCCAAACTGTAACAGAATAAACTCCTGTTTGTAAAGGCCATCCCATTTGTGGTATATTCTTATCAGAGCAGCACTAGGTAACCAGAACAATGTCCTCCAATTTCATCCATGTTATGTGGTGTTTTGCAGACTCTACATTATTCTTTATAATAGACCACTTTCAATGAAAGATAGAACTGGAAAGAAACTCAGCAAAGATGAAGAAGAACTAAAGAATATAGTCTACCAACTTGACCTTATATACATCTACAGAGTACTTCCCCCAACAATAGCACAATATACATTCTTTTCCAGCACACATGGAACATTCCCCAGGAGAGATCATATGTTAGGCCACAAAGCAAGCCTCAATAAATTTAAAACCATTGAAACACTGCAAGATATCTTCTGAGCTCACAATGCTATAAAATTAGAAATCAACACTAGGAAGACCAACAGGAAAAGAGCAAATACATGGAAACTGAATAACACTCTCTTTAAAAATAATGGATAATAAAAGAAATAAGAATGAAATTTAAAAATTCATTAAATCAAATGTAAATGAAAAAACAACATACCAAAATATTTGGGACACAACAAAAGCAGTGGTCAGAGGGCAATTTATAGCAATAGATGCAGACATCAAAAAAAGAAGAAAGAACCCAAATCAACACCTTAACCCAACCTCTCCAACAATTAGAAAAAGAGCAGCAAAAAAGCCTACAGTCACCAGAAGAAAAGAAATAATAAAGATTCAAGCAGAAATAAATGAAATAGAAAACAGAAAGGCAATAGAAAAGAACGAGCAAGACTGGAAGTTAGTTCTTTGACAAGATTAATAAAATTGACAAGCCACTGGCAAACTTAACAAAGGGAAAGAAGAAGATGCATATAACATGAATGAGAAATGAAATGGGTAACATCACAACAGAACCAACAGAAATAAAAAGAATAATATCAGGATACTATGAAGAACTGTACTCCAACAAATTTGAAAACCTAGCAGAAACGGATAGATTTCTTGAAACACACTACTTACCTAAACTAACACAGACTGAGATAGAACATTTGAATAGACTCATAACGAAAGAAGAAATTGAACAGATCATGAAAAAATTACCAAAAAAAGTCCTGGCCCAGTTGATTTCACTGGAGAATTCTACCAAACATTCAGGGAAGAGCTGACACCAATCTTACTCAAACTATTCCAGAACATAAAAAAAAGGATAAAATCCTCTCAAATTCATTTTATGAAGCAAGCATAACCTTGATACCAAAACCAGGCAAAGACATCACTCAAAAGGAAAACTACAGATCAATATCCCTCATGAATATAGATGCAAAACTCTTCAACAAAATCCTAGCCAATAGATTTCAACAACATATCAAAAAGATTATTACATCCTGACCAAGTGGAATTCATACCAGGTGTACAAGAATAGTTCAACATTAGAAAAACAATCAATGTAATCCATCAAACAAGTATAATAAAGGAAAATAATCACATGATAATATGAAGAGATGCAGAAAAGACATTAGATAAAATTCAACACCCATTCCTGATAAAAACACTCAGAAAAATAGGAATAGAGGGAAATATATAATAAAGGGCAATAACCCAACATTATTGCAACATTATTGTAAATGGAAAGAGATTGAAACCATTCCCCTTGAGAACAGAAACCAGACAAGGATGCCCACTATCACCACTTCTATTCAACATTGTACTGGAAGTCCTAGCCAAGGGAATAAGGCAATAAATGGAAATAAAAAGCATCCAAATTAGTAGAGAGGTAAAACCACCCATATTTGCTGATGATATGATCCTATATAGAAAACCCAAGAGAGTTTGCCAGAAAACTACTGGATCTTATTGAAAGATTTAGTATACTGGCAAGATGCAGGAGCAACATACAAATGTCAGTTGGATTCCTCTACTCCAGCAAAGAGGTCTCTGAAAAGGAAATAAGGAAATTAATACCATTTACAATAGCTATCGAAAAGATAAGATATTTGGGAATAAATCTCACCAGGAACACAAAAGACCTATACAAAGAAAACTATGGAACACGTCAAGAAACTATGAGATGTATAAATGGAAGAACATACTTTGCTCATGCATAGGAAAATCAAACATTGTGAAAATATCAATACTACCCACAACAATCTATACACTCAATGCAATCCCAATGTAGATCCCATCAACATTCTTTAAGGATATGAAAAAACCAATCATTAATTTTGTATGGAAAGAAAAGAGCTTGGATAATCAAAACACTACTGAAGAAGGAGAACGAAGTGGGAGGTCTCACACTCCCATATCTCAAAAGCTAC
>NW_006921785.1:1644713-1658709 GCF_000298275.1 Orycteropus afer afer
CGAGGATATCAATCTTTATGCATTCCATTTCCTTTTTGACAACTTCCAATTTTCCTAGATTCATACTTCGTACATTCCATGTTCCGATGATTAATGGATCACATTAATCACAGACACATAGGACAATGGAAAAGAATTGAGAATCTAGACATTCCATCGACCTATGGTCAGATGATCTTTGACAAAGGTCAAAATCCATTAAATGGGAAAGAGATAGTCTCTTTAACAAATGGTGCTGGAAAAACTGGATTTCCATTTGCAGAAAGAAATAAGATCCATAGCTCACACCATATAAAAAAACTAACTCCAGATGGATCATAGTCTTAAATGCAAAACTTAAAACTTTAAAGTTCATCAAAGAAAAAAATAGAAGCCAACTTAAAACCAAAAAAAAACAAAAAAAACAAAAAAAAAAAACCCAAACTCACTGCCATGGAGTCAATTCAGACTCACAGTGACCCTCTTTGTGTTTCCAAGTCAGTAAATCTTTATGGAAGTAGATTGCCCAGTCCTTCTACCGCAGAGTGGCTGGTGGGTTTGAACCCCTAACCTTCTGGTTAGCAGTCAAATCCTTAGGCACTACATCACCAGAGCTCCTTAGGGCCTCTAATTTATGGCATAAATAGACTATCAAGCATAACCCAAAATGCACATACAGCAGAAGATAAACTACGTGATTGAGACCTTCTAAAAATTAAATTCTTATGTGCATGAAAAGACTTCTCCAAAAGAGTAAAAAGAACCTATAGATTGGGGAGTCAATAGTTGGCAATGGCATATATGATAAAGGACTTATCTCTAAAAGTTATAGAAAACTCCAGCACCTCAACATCAAAAAGACAATCAAATTAAAAAATGGGCAGAAGACATGAGCAGACATTTCACCAAAGAAGCTATTCAGTTGGCCAACAAACACATGAAGAAATATTTGTGATCAATAGCCATTAGATAGAATATAAATCAAAACAACAATGAGATGCCATCTCACCCCAGCTTTAATGGTAAAGTTCACAAGACAAAATAACAAATGCTGGGGAGGATGTGGAGAGATTGGGACTCTTACACACTGCTGGTGGACTGTAAAATGATAAGACCACCGTGGAAACTGGTATGGCAATTCCTGGAAAATTTGGAAATAGAAATACCATTTGATCCAGCAATCCCATTACTAAGTATATATCCTAAAGAAGTGAGAGCCAGGACGCAAATAGATACATGCACATCCATGTTCATTGAAGCACTATTCACAATAGCAAAGAGGTGGAAACAATGTAAGTGCCAATCAATGGAGAAATAGATAACTAAACTGTGGTACATACACACAATGGACTACTATACAACACTAAATACTAATGCAGAATCTGCAAAACACTGCTTAATGTGGGTGCACTTGGAGGACGTTATGCTGAGTGAAATAAGTCAATCATAGAAGGACAAATATTGCATTAGTCCATTATTGTAAAAAGTCAAGGAAAGGATTTCTATGAAAGGAAATTTTCTTTGTTACTTGCTAGGGGTAGGAGGGGAGATGAGGGAAATTCCTAGATAGGTTAAATATATGTGTGTGTGTGTGTATAGAAACCAAATATTATTAGTGGTTTCCAGGGGTAGGAGGGAGGGGGAAAGGGAAGTTTTTGTTTGTGGGACATTAAATTTATGCTAATGGTGGTGGACTATTTTGGAAAAGGATAGCAATAATGGTGGCACAACATGAAAAATGTTGTCAATGTCCCTGAGCTGTAAATGTGGAAGCTGTTATGTTGGCGAATGTCTTGGTGTGCATGTTTTTATTACAATAAAAGTAAAAAACAAAATGAAACAAAAACCACCTGCAAGACTTGTTAAACCACAAATTTTACTTCATTAGGTCTGAGGTCCAATAAATTTGCATTTTCAACAAGTTCCTAGGTGATGCTGATACTGCTAGCCCAGGGACCACACTTTGACAACCACTCCCTGAGATTGTGCAATAATACATAACAGAGTTAAGTGAGAAATGCTTACTAATCTGATCTAAGGAGTTAAGAAGCTATAAACAAGTTTAATTCAGCAAATATTTGTTCACCTGCTTTTTATTTCAGGTAATATGCTAAATTCTGGAGATAGAGTAGTCAGCTCCTTAGGGAACCTACTGTTTAGTGGAGGAGAGATGCATTAATTTGCATAAATATATAATAGTAGACCATAAAGTACAATAAAGGAAAAGGGCAGGAAAATATGAGACCAAATTAATAGGGGGGTGGGCAGTCACTTCTTGTGACTTCTGAAATATCATTTAAAGGGATATTTGAATGTCAGTAAATGAGAAGCATTTTATTTAGCTTTTCCTTCTTTTTAGGGTGGGGGCTGTATACTTAGGGGAGAGAATGCATGATGAAATCAAGAAACTGGAAGAAGGCCGGTATAACTGGTATGGAGAAGCAAGGGAAATAATGACAAGGAATGAAGCTAGAGAGATGGAGGGGAGCCAGGTCCATGAATAGAATGGTAAGCCACATAAGGATTTTATTTTTATTCAAAGGGCAATCTGAACTATTTGAGAGTATAAAAGAGAGGACAAACAGTGAGTTTTCACTTAAAAATATTTTTATTCTTTTCACCCATTTCTCCATTTAGTCTTTCTTATTGATTTGTATGTTTTCTAAAATAACAAAATTGCTACTGTTAGCTGCTGTCAAGTCATGGTGACCCACACACAATGGAACAAAATTCTAGCTGCCCAGTCCTGCACCATTCCCATGAAGGCTTTCATATTTTTTATGTGCTTTCAGATTTATTATGTGTGTATTTTCCCCAGCTTGTCATTTGTTTTTTTTTTACTTTGCTTATTTTTTTATCCACACATGGAAATTCTAATTTTTATGTACTCAAATTTGTCACTCTTTTATGATCTGAGTTTTGTGTCATGCTTAAAAAGGGCTTCTCTTCTCAAAATTTATTTTATATAAAGGACATGCAATTTAAAACAATGATTAAAACATTTTTTTAACCTATAAATATATAAGGATCTCTGGTGGCATAGTGGGTAAGGCATGTGGCTGCTAACCAGAAGGCTGGCTGTTCAAACCCACCAGTTGCTCAGTGGGAGGAAGATGGAGAAATCTACTTCCATAAAGATTTACAGCCTTGGAAACCCAATGGGGGTCACTGTGAGGCAGAATCAACTGGATGGGAGTGGGTTTGGGTTTGGTTTTTATAAAAAAGGCAAAGATCAAGAAGTTTGGTAATAGACTTTGTTAGTGGCAGGTGGAAGACACCTTCCCATATTTTTGGCAGATGCATAAATTGAAACATAATTTGGTAAGTTGACTGTGGAGGCTGGAGTTGTGTTCAAGGGAGATCCATTTGTGTCCTGATCAGCCTCTCATTTGCTTGCATCTGATTTTCAGCTTCACCCATGGATAATTTCTTTTGTCAGTTCACTCATGCAAGGGTGCTCTGGCTCAGAAGGGGCTGACTTGTGTTGACTAAACGTATAAGAAATCCTATTCAGATCCTTCTGTTACTGATTCCAGATGATATTTTTATTTATTAATGAACATATTTTTTAGTATGTTTTATCCACAATGTTGGATACCTGCAGTGCAATGGCTGGGTATTGAAGAGTCTTGTTCTTGACTTCATTGTTTCTTAACTGGGGAGTGGGACTCCCTATACCCAGCTAGGGGCACACCTCACCTGTTGATCTGTCATCTCAAGCTCAGCACAGTGTCCTTTGTGAAAGGTGACACAAAGAGATGATCGAATGAAATAAAGTAAAAAAGAAAAACAGAAAAGATGGAGAAATCCCATTGGAGCATTGCTTGGATCTCTCTTTCCACTGTGCTGCAAAGGCAGGGCAGAATGTCAGGAACAGTTAAGAGAACTCTCTGGACATTCAGGCTGTTGAGCTTCCACCCAATCAAAGTAGTTATTTCTACTTTTACTTTTCTCTCATGTGCTGCTGAGATATATATTTTTAAAGATCTTCAAATGTATGGGGAATAGAAAGCTCTAGAAGCACATGAAATCCTTCTCTGCTTCCTTCTGTACCAATTATACTTCCAGTCTGGATTTTGACCATTGGTGGAAGAAATGAGACACAGCGTAACTCTCCTAGAGTACAATTACAGTCATGTTTCTATCACAGACTCTCCAATGGGATCTGTGTGTGTTCTTCATTTCTCACATGGATGATGTGATAATGACATAACAATCACATCATAGCTATTAGACTTAAAGCTCTCTCTTCCAGTTTTCAAGCCTGGAACAGAATTTACCCCAGTGGCTTAATTTTTGGTCAAATAAGAGACAGGCCTAAAAGGTGAAAAATAACTCTAGAGGGGTACACAATCTTCAGAGTAACCATCTATAAGAGATCAAAACAGCAGCTTTTGCCCAGGGATAAAATTCAGAAGGCAGGAAAGGATAGGAAAGGAGGATAAATGGAAAGGGGAAACACAGGGAGTTAGTGGGAAGAGTGATGTCATATTATGGGGATTGCAGTAAATGTTATGAAACAAAGTGTATATGAATTTTTAAAATGAAAACCAATTTGCTATGTAAACTTTCACTCATATCACAATAAAAAGTTTAAAAATTTAAGTGTTGTTTTTCTGAATATGCAAACCTTCATGTGATACACACACACACATATATATACACACACACACATATATACATACATACATACACACATACATACATACATCTATAAAACTTTCCAAAGTTACATAGCTAGAAAGGCAGAGCCAAGATTCAATACTTGATCTACCTGTTTCTATAACCAATGATCTCCTCCATAGTCCTACATTATCATTAGCACCTCCATCCAATATGTTACTAAATCCACACAATCACTTTCTAAAGCCACAGCAGAAATGCCAAGGCATCTAGCAGGAAGATGTATAGTACCTGCATGGTCTGAACATGTGGAAGAATGATATGGCCAAGAGATGGGTCTTCATGATTTCAAGCAATAGTAGAAAGAGAGCCAGTGGTTATTGAGAGCTACCATAGGGGCTGATACCATGTTAGGTACTTTTTCATATCACTCCATTGACCCTCATAAAACCCCTTTCCCAGGTAAGAAACCATGGCTTAAATGTATGTTCAAAGTAAGTGGTACATCTAGGCAGAAAAGAAATCACGGCTCAGAAATGTTAGTTACTCAAAGTAGGTGGCAGACTTAGATGTTATTCATTCACTCATTCAACCATATTTGTTGAGCACTTCACATCTTTTGTGTACATATGTGACCAAGCTGGCAAAGAGTTTTGGTGGAACCCACCAAGACCCAGTCAGTGTAGTTTGGGAAGTCAGATAATATCCAAAACAATAAAAAAATATTGTAGATGAGAAAGACATAAATATCATGGGGGGAAAAACAAAGATAGAGCAGGATAAAAGGGAAAAAAATGGGGTAGCTTGAAAATTTAATTTTTAAATAGAGTCATTTTATTACAATGACGAGAGGTCTAGAATCTGTTCTATCAAGGAATAATCCAACTTTTGCTTATAGGTTCACCAAATTTAAGCCCTTCCTCCTCACTTTGCAGTTATATCCATTAGACCGATAGAATTAATGTAGCTTTCATGAACTGAACATTGTTCAACTTGCTTGCTTTGCTTTGGATACATCATCAAGAGGGATCAATCATAGAGGGAAATATGTTTAATGAAATGGCCAAACAAGGGCCAGGGAAACCCTTGGTAAGATGGACTGGCACAAGAGTTATAATGCTGGATTGGAACATTCTGGCAATTGTGAGGATGAATGCAAGACCAGGCAAAGTTTTGTTCTGTTGTACATAAGGTCACCAGGAGTTGGAGTGGATGCAATAGCGGCTAAAAACAACAAAAAACTTGCATGCGTGAGAATTTTAAGGAACTGGAGAGCCCCCTGAACCCTGTTCCCACCACTACTATTTACCATACTGTCTTGGAGCTTATCTGGAATTTCAACTTTAATTCAACAAGCAATAATATGAAAGGCTATTTGAGGAACTGGAGAAAGCTTTTGCCTGGGAGCTTCAAATGCTGGGATCCAATCCTAACTCTTGCCATTAATTAGTTACTTAACTTTGAAAATTTTCATTCTCTACTCTGGTCCTATTTCCCCTTCTGACAAATGAAAGTGTTTGTTGGCATCTAAGGACAATTCCAGCTCTAACATTTTTGTGACTTCAAAATTCTGTTGAAAGTTTTCTGGGATGTCCCAGTTAAAATTATTTTTGGCCACCTGCAGTTGGCAGAGAGATTGGAACCTAATAAAAGAAATGTAGCTTTTCACATTTCCTGATAAGATTCCAGCATCAAACATCTCTTTTAAAATCTCTTAGAAATGTCGGCTTGACCAGATCACTGTCCTGCCTTCTTCTGGTTGAATGTTAGAAGCAGGTGCTCTACCACAGACTGAGCAGACTAACAGAACTGCCATTTTATTTCCAAGGGTAGCTCAAGGTGTTGGAATGACTCTGCAATGCCCCATATGGCTTGGGACCTGGTTACCTTAGCAATCACTTTCCTCCCTATGCAGTGTAAATTAACAGGCAATTAAAACTCTAGACTGCTTCATTTAATAGTCCCCAGGACCAGGAGTGCCAGAAAATGAGAGGCAGAAGTTTTGTTTCTCTTTTTCCTTCTTTTATATAATAAATTCATGACTTATGCCTTGGCTCTAGAACCTGTTTCATCTAAGACTTCCAGGATATATATATATATATAACCTTTTTCATTTGTCATTTGGCTTGTACTTTTATTTTAACACTTACCTGCTCAAATAAGCTTTAATGACTTCCAATCTTACATAAAAATGAATCTGAAACTTTCTCCCTGGCTCTCTACACCAAAATCAAGCCCATTGCCATTGAGTCGATTATAACTCATAGCAATCCTATAGTACAGAGCAAACTTCACCATAGGGTGTCCAGGATATAAATCTTTACGGAAGCAGACTGCTTCATCTTTCTCCCACAGAGCAACTGGTGGACTTGAACAACTGACATTTTGGCTAGCAGCTGAATGATTTAAGCACTACACCACTGGAGTTCCTTGGCTTTCTTTAAGTCCTCCATAATAGTCTCAACCATATTGTTCAATCACATTTCCCACACATCCTTTCAAATACTCATTATTTGCTTTCCTTTTATCCAAAAGTCTTCTTTTTTTGATCTCGAATGAAAACGTACCTATTCTGTAAAGCCCAGCTTAGATCTAATGTCATGATGACTCCAGTCCTGGTTTATGAATTCTCTGACTTTCAGGAGTAACTATAGTTAGTATCATTTCATTTCCTGTTTATTCATGCTAATTATCCCTGCCAATTTTTCCTTTCACAAATAGATGAAGACACTTTAAGGGTAGGAACTGTGTTATGTTTTTCTTTACATCCTCAGTCACTGCAGCAGCACAGCACATTGCCGTAGAGTCAGACCCAACTCATAGCGACCCCTCCTTGGGTTTCCAAGGCAGTATCACTATGGAAGTAGACTGCCCAACCTTTCTTCTGAGGAGTGGCTAGTGGATTTGAACCACCAGACTTCTGGTTAGCAGTCAAATGCCTTAGGCACTATGCCACCAGAGCTCCCTCCTCAGTCACTAGCACAGTGGTATTCATAATTGAGGGACACTGAATAGGGAGTTTAGAAATTTCTACTATTGTATTAAATTTGACAAAATGCAATCTTCATATTTTGCACAGTAGCTTTAGAATCACATAATCTCAGAACTTTAAAGCCTTAACCCACCCATTGCTGTCAAATAGATTTCCAATTCATAGCAATGCTATAAGAGAGTACAACTGCCCCATAGGGTTTCCAAGGCTGTAATGTTTACTAAAGCAGATTGCCAGATGATGGGTTTGTACTGTTGACCTTTTGGTTAGCAATGGAACACTTTGACCACTGAGCTACCGGGGTTCCTTTAGGGACCTTAAAGATTAATATATCAAAATCTCCATTTTACAGATGAGAAAACTGAAGTTTAAAGGGGGCAGAAACTTGCTCAATGTTAAATTAAGTAAATGACAAGCTTGAATCTAATCTGGGATCTTCTGACTCAAAGTCCACACTCTTTACCCCTTTCCTAGTCATTCAAAACCTTTTTTTCACTGTGTCACACTTGAATGATGTTCACCTGAATGAAGCTTGCCTATGAATGGAGCCAGAGTCATGTGTGGTTGCTGGAGATAGCAGTTCAGAGGCATCTCTACCTCTATGATTCAAGAACAATATTATAATGCAAATGAAAGTCACACTAATAGAGGTATCACCTTGCCCCTTCTCCAGTTTTTGAAAGGTTGCAAATGTCAGTACTTTAAATGTTACTAGTATCAAGTGACTTGTGAAAAACTGTAGCTCTTCACTTGCTGCTGTGTCTAAAACTGGTATCTTCTGGCTACCCTTCAACAATATATCAATGAACTCACATTGTTAAAATTTCACATTGTTTTGCCAAATAGTGGGGTCTTGACAGGGTACATACGGGTCAAATCTGGTACTTTCAATGTAAACATTTCAGAGCACAGGGGCAACATAAAAAGATGGGATTGTAGGGACGTGGGCTGTGGGAGGAGGCAGCTTGTTGTTGCTGGACAGGGATGTCCTGGGGATCAGACTGCAACACCCAGTTGTAGGAGGGTGATTCCAGCAGTAGTACATAAATGGACTCTGAAAGTAGATGGCAGGGGAAGTAGAAGAGAATTTAAAATCCTAATGCTGAGATGCATAGACAATTTAGGGATAAAAATTGGCAATCAAATTTGGGTAGAAAATGGTTAGGAAGACAGAAGAGAACACCACTATAAAGGTGGTTGTTGTTGCTGTGAGCCGTTGAATCGGACCTGACTCATAGCGACCCCTCCTTCAGTTTCCGAGATAGTATCACTATGGAAGTAGATTGCCTCATCTTCCTTCCGAGGAGTGGCTGGTGGGTTTGAACCTCAAGCCTTCTGGTTAGCAGTCAAGTGCCTTAGGCACTAAGCTACCAGAGCTCCTATAAAGGTGGTAGTCAGCCAAAAAAGGAGAAGTTCCTCAACAAGATGAATTGACACAGGGGCTGCAATGACAGAATCAAGCATAGCAAGGATAGGATTGTGAGGATGGCATAGGACCGTACAGAATTTTGTTCTGCTATACATAGGGCTGCTATGAGTCAAAGTTGACCTGAAGGTACCTAGCAAAAACAGGATTGGAAGGCTGAGAGTGAGAGGCAGAAGAAAGATGGAGGAAGGAAAGAGAGATGAAGAGAAGGAGAGAAGGGAGTTTTAGAGTGGAAGATGAGCTAATTTCTGTGTTAAGAACTTTCACACACTTATCATTAAAGAGGGGGAGAGAGAAAAATAGTACAGGTGTTGAAGGACAGAAGAGACATGAAAGGAGTCCTCAGATTACTCAAGTGGGATGTTGTGTGTGCTGTGTGTGTTGTGTGTATGACTGGGATACACACTCCATATGATCCCATTGCTTCTGGTGGATCGTTGAAGCTTCTTGCTCCACTTAAGTAGGAAGCAAATTCTACAAAGCTGTTAACATGGCCTACTCATAATCAAATTTAAAAGCCCATTTATAAATCACTCAGCAAAGTGAAAGTAAACAAATCATGTGTCTCAAGAGTGAAATAGATCAAAAGTGTTTCAAATGACTCTGCACTTCAGTTTCACCATCTTTGAAAAGGGATAGTAATAGTTTTATTATACTGTTAATATATCATTAATATAATGAAGGAGCTCTGGTGATGTAGTGGTTAAGGCATTTGACTGCTTTTGGACAGTTAGTGGTTGGAAACCCCCAGCCACTCCATGGAAGACAATGCAATCTGCTTCTGTAAAGATTTACAACCTTGGAAACCCAATGAGGGTCACTGTGAGTTGGAATTGACTCGAAGGCAGTGAGGACTTTTTTTTTTTTTTTTGAGTTAATATGATTATGGAGTCTCTGGGTAGTGGAAGTGGTTAATGCATTAGGCTGCTAGCCAAAAGTTTGGAGTTCCAAGTGTACCCAGAGGTGCCTAGAGAGAAAAGCCTGATGATCTACTTTTGAAAGATCACAGCCTTTGAAAAGCCAACATTGACCCACAGATTGTCAGAACTGGAAGATAATGTAGGGACCAGAGATCAAACCATTTTAAGAGATGTAATTGGACTCAACGACACCTAACAACAACCAAAGAAGGGAGATGATTTAACCAGGTGTCTCACAGTTGATTAACCTGATGTTAGACAAGGGACTAGGAGTAAAGACTCCTGACTTCCAATCATGGGTCCTCTTTAGTAAGAAACACATACTAGGCAACAATAGAAAAACCTTTTGTCATCAAGTCATCTCCAACTCATGGCAACTCCATGTATGTCAGAATAGAACTGTGTTCCATTGCATTTTCAATGACTGACTTTTTGGAAGTAAACCAACAGGAGTTTTCTTCTGATGTGACTTTGGGTAAAGCTTCCAATCTTTTTGTCAATAGTCAAGAATGTTAACTGTTTGCACTATCCAGGCACTCAAAATCAGTTGCTATATACTATAGATTAAATCCTAACTTTAGTGTTTAATCAGATTATTAGCTATTATAGGGCTATGTTTTGTTCACCTCTGTATTCATAGTGATAAATTATATATATGCTTTATATATAGTGCTGTTGTTATTAGCTGCTATCAAGTCAACTCCAACACATTATGACTCCATGAGCAGCAAAAAAACAAAACAAAACAAAACAAAAAAAAACCCATAGTCTGCTCTTGTGTCATCCTCATCATCCCTGGCATGTTCAGTTCATCATTGCAGCTATTGCTCCAATCCATCTCATGGAGGGTCTTCCACTCCCTTTTTGGCCCGCTGCTTAACCCAACATGATGTCCTTTTCTAGTGATTGATCCCTCTGGTTGCAAGTGCATCAGAAAATGTTTCCATGTACAGTGTTATTATTGTTGTTAGGTGCTGTCTAGTCAGTTCCAACTCATAGTGACCCTATGCACAACAGAAAGAAACACCGCCTTGTCCTACACCATTCTCACAATCATAGCTATGCCTGAACCAGCCCATTGTGGCAGCCACCATGTCAATCCATCTCATGAGGGTCTCCCTATTTTGTGTTGACTCTTTACTTTTCCAAGCATTATGTCCTTTTCAGGGACTGGTCCCTCTTGATACCAGGTCAAAAGTATGTGAGACAAAGTCTCACCATCTTTGATTCTAAGGAGCATTCTGGCTGTACACTTCCTAAGACAGATTGTTTGCTTTTTTTTTTTGGCAGGCCATGGTATATTCAATATACTTTGCCAACAAAATAATTACAAGGCATCAATTCTTCTTCGGTGTTTCTTATTCATTGTCCAGCTTTTGCATGCATATGAGGAGATTGAAAATACCATGACTTGGGTCAGGTGCATCTTAGTGCTCAAAGTGACATCTTTCTTCTTTAATATCTTTGTTCTTTAATCCATGCAGCAGATTTGCCCAATGTAATATGACATTTGATTTATTGACTGCTGCTTTCATAGGCATTGGTTGTGAATCCAGTAAAACAAAATCCTTGACAAATTCAGTCTTATGTCCATTTATCATGATGTGGCTTATTGGTCCAATTGCGAGAATTTTTCTTTTCTTTATGCCCAAGTGCAGTCCATACTGAAGGTGTAGTCTTTGATCTTCCTTAGTAAGTGTTTCAAGTCCTCTTCACTTTCAGTAAGCATGGTTGTGTCTTGTACAGTTATATTCAGTAAATATTCATTTAACAAACTCAGTAATCTGATGAATTAATTCACATTCAAGACACTAAGAACTAATAGAGGCTTAGTATGGGCAGTTTTTATTTTTTAAATTTATTTTCTTTTATTTTAGCCCTTTTAAACTCCTACATGTAAAATCCATAACCCAGTGTCTAACACATTATAAATCTCAATAAATGTTAGCTATTATTTTCAGACATCTGCCTATTAGTCCAGGACATGATGGCATAACTTGGCCACTAGAATAGAGGCACTGTCAGAGATGATTCTCCTTCCTTTTCAGAGAGGTGGCATTAAGTGGTTTTGGGAAATCTCTGACATGGCAGAAAGAGGTTGCTAGCAGGTGATAAACTGTTGTCCAAATGTTAGTCATTATTCTATTTAATGGTAATTGATTGCTTCAATACCAGTTGGAAGTGACCAATCCTGCAAATTTTCTCAGTCTATATCCTACTCCCACCCCCATTAAAGTTTAAGATGTTAGTTTCCTGTCAGCACTATTTTTATTCAACTGGATCCTGTTGAGAATTTTTATGCACGTTTCCTGTTTATTTTTCTTCCTGTTTCTCAAAAACAGAGGTTAAAAAATAAAGCAGAAAAATTATAAAGCACTTTGTAATGACCTTTACAGAGTTATTAAACCCTTCAAGGCTTTTACCCTTGCTCATCCCTCATCACACAAGATTTAGGGTGCAGATGACAGGAAGCTGAAATAAACTTTGAAGCATTGGGGTGAGGCTTATTCTTCACTGGTCTGACGCATTGCCGCTGTTATTTCCTTTGCAGAAAGCATTTTCTTCTCAATTCAAGTATTCTACCCTTTGGCATGGGTCTCATCCTACTTCCTGGGTAGCTAATGGTTCTACTTTCTAGCTGTGTTATCTTAGGCAGTGTTTCTTATCTTCTCTGAGCCTTAGCTTTTGTTGTGTGTGTACAATGCATCTCAAGAAAAGGAAATTAGGAAAAAAGGGAGTTTAGAGGGTGATGATTCTCCAGACATAGAATTTATCACCAAAATCAAGAGGAGGAGCAACAAAAGACAGATCACAGAAACTATCAGCACTAGTGAGTATACTGGGAGAATACTGATCATGGCCAAGTTATTGGAATCAGGTAGATCTGGCATGAAAACTGGCACCTCCACTACCACTACCAGATCTTAGTTAAATTAATGTCACCATGCCTATTCCTATTCATAACTCCCTTAGTTTTACTAGCTGCATAGGTAATTTTCTTAATACCCTGGGCTGTGGGTTCTTGACTCCATTCTACATTCTTCTAATATTTGTGCCCACCCCCTTCCCCCAAGTCCCTGACCAAACTCCTCTCTCCTATTGTCATAATCTGGGCATTACCAATAACTGCAATCTCTCTTTGGTCTCAATTTGAAGTATTCCACTTTCTAATTCAACATCGTAGATATACCAGGTTACTCCTTATACTTATACCCCATTTGTAAAAATATTTCAACCCCACTGGGATCCACAATCAAAAATCAGTTCTACCTTTTTGTTCTTTTGTACCCCATTATGTCCTGTTTTCTCACCTTAACCAGCTTAGTTTCCATTGTCCATTATTATAATTGCCCCTTTATCTACACCTTCAATTCACTTCCCCTCCCCACTGCCATCAACTTTGCTTGCAAGATCCTTATCTGACTGAATTTAATACTCACCTACTCCAGGCCTACACACATGCAGCTAACTGTGGCTGGAAAACAACAAATAACCATGCTATCTGGTCTTAAATTCATTCCAAGTTGAAAAAGGTCTGTAGTGCAGCCTAGAAATCCTATCAAACGTCCCTGATCATCTAATTTTTATTTGCTTACATGTTATACTCTTTCTTATCTCCCCAAACCTCCAAGATTTCCTCCTCCACCTTAACTCTCAACTTATGACTTTGCTTCTTATTTCACGTGGGTGAGAGAAGTTCCCACAGGCTTCTACCCCACATCTACCACCTTACTTGCATCTGTACCCATATCCTCCACTTTCCTCCAGTTGCTAAGGTTGAATGAACTTTCTAATCTCCTGGATCATTACATAAGCATATAAAGATGCTTCAATACTCCCATCTTCAAAACAAACAAACCACTCTTGACTTCCACCTACCATCTCCCTTATCTGTTCATTTTTAGAGCTATTTTTTCCTAAATATTTTTCTGGAGTTCTGGCAAGATGGCGGACTAGACAAAAAGACTGCACAGACTCTCTTCAACAAAGAAAAGGGAAACTAATTAACACAGACACAGAAGATAATCTTGGACCCCTGAGCCTTGAAGGGAAGGA
>NW_006921785.1:1668285-1706038 GCF_000298275.1 Orycteropus afer afer
ATTTTTCTGCCCCTGACTTCTCTTTCTCTCCTTTTTCTCCCTTTTACTTACTATGTTTGCATTTTGTTCCCATCACCTCCACCAAGAAAGACTTACAAAGGTAGCAGTAATCTCCATATTGTTAAATCCAGTGGCCTTATCTGAATTGAAGTATAAGGAACTACTGACCCATTCAATTATTCCCTCCTTTTGAATTACTTGTTTTTACTTGGCTTCTGGAACATCATTCTCTCTTGGTTATCTCCCTACTTCCCTGAACCCTCCTGTTTAATACCTCTTTCAGTTCCTCCCTATCTCTCCAATTTCTATATTTTGGGCAGCCTTGGGAATCACTCCTCAGTCCTCATTTCTTCTCTGATGATAATTCACTTTCAAGGTGATCTCATTCGGTTTCAAGACTTTAAATACCATCTGTGCACTGACAATTCCAAAATATTTATCACCAGCAGTCTCTCATGTGAATTCAATATTCATAATGCTAGCTGCCCACTCATCATCCATTTAGATGTCTAAAAAGCATGTCAATCTTACCATGTGTAAAACTGAACTCTTACTTTCCCCTACTCCACTGATCCCTTTCCTCTGCCTTATCTCCATCATAGTACCTAGAAACTCTATCTTTTTCAGTTGCTTAGGTCAAAATTCTTGGATTTATCAAGGGATCCCTTCTTTCACTTACTTTTCATGTATAATCAATTAACATATTCTGTCAGCTCCACTTTCCATATAAATCCAGAATTTGACAGCCTTCTCCCTACCACTTGTTTTAAACAAATTCATCTTTTGCTTGTTCTTAAACAAAGCATATCCCACCCTCAGGGTCTCTGCATTTGCTGCTTTCCTGGCCAGGAATGCTTTTGCCCCAAAAGTCTCATGGCTCAGTTTCTCACTTCCTTTAGTTTAAACTCAAATATCCTCTCCCCTTTGGTGCTTTCTCCATCCATGCCATAGAAAATGATGCATGTCTGCACATACATCACCCCTGACTCTTAACTATGCTTTACCTTTTCAATGTCATTGTTATGTGCTGTCAAGTTGTCTCTGACTTATATCGACCTTATGCACAACAGAATGAAACACTGTCCAGTCCTGTGGCAGCCTCACGATCTCTGCTCTACCTGAGCCCATTGCTGCAGCCACCGTGTCAATCCATCTTGTTGAAGGCCTTCCCCTCTTTTGTTGACCCTCCACTTCACCAAGCACGACTTCCTTCTCTAGAGAAAGGTCCCATCTGACAACATGACAAAAGTAAGTAAGATGACCATTCTTGTTTCCAGGGAGAATTCCGGCTGCACTTCCTCCAGGACAGATCTGTTAGTTCTTTTAGCAGTCCACAGTACTTTCAGCATTCTTTGCCAACACCACAACTCAAAACCATCAACTCTTCTTTGGTCTTCCTTGTTCATTGTCCAACTCTCATAAGCATAAGAGGCGATTGAAAATACAATGGCTTGGGTTGGGCACATCTTAGTCTTAAAGGATGTATCTTTGATCTTCAGTACTTGAAAGAGGTCTTTTGCAACAGATTTGCCCAATGCATACATTTTTTGATGTCTTGACTGCTGCTTCCATTGGTGTTGATTGTAGAACCAAGTAATATGAAGTCTTTGACAACTTCAATCTTTTATCCATCTATTGTGGTGCTGCTTGTTGGTTGAGTTGTGAGGATTTTTGTTTTCTTTATATTGAAGTGTAATGCTTGCTGCAGACTGTAGTCTTTAATTTTCATCAGTAAGTGCTCCAAGTCCTCCTCACTTTCAGCAAGCAAAGCTGTGTCATCTGCATATCTCAGGTTGTTAATGATCCTTCCTCCAATCCTGATGCCATATTCTTCTTCATATAGTCCAGCTTCTCTGATTATTTGCTCATCATATAGATAAAATAAGTATGGGGAAAGGATGCACTTGCTTCCTGATTTTAAACCATGCAGTATCCCCTTGTTCTGTTCAAATGACTTTTTTTTAATGGCTTTTATCATTATAGACACACAATGTGTTTCCTTGTTTGTCTTTTTTTTTTGTTTGTTTGTTATCTTCATTTATTTTCTTCATTGCTGTATCCCTACTACCTAAAGCAGAGAGCTTAGGCTGTGGTCACACACTTAATAAGTATTTGAATAAATGAATAAATGGGGCTAATGTGTTAAATTAATTAAAACGTGTATACTGGGCTTAACGTTTTCTTTGAGTATTTCACATCTTCATCTGGAACTGTCTTCCCCATCCCTGTGGTTACTCTGGGAGCAGCCATGTTACATACCATGACTCTCACACCCTGGTGACAGTACATTGGGCTAGAGAGGGAAACAAAGGACCAATTGTTTCTTCCTCAGGAGTTTGGTATTGGGACTAAGGGAGCTGGGTCACTTACTGACACTGTAACATATCTTTCCACAGCTGTTGCCAGTCTTGTTTTCAGCCAAGAAGACCAGATGCAAATGTATCTATCAAAAAAGGATGAAAAAATGATCATCAGAGAGAAGCAGAGGTGACAGATGGTGACAGAACCTCTATAGTGCTCCAGTCCCCTTACCAGTTGTTCCTCAGGTCTAGACAGATCTCTGCACTCCCTACTGCATTAGGGAAAACACCAGTGCAGTGTCTGTCATTATAGCAGGTGGTTAATAAATATTAACTGGATTTTAATCTTGAGGGGAGGGGATCATATATATATCTGTTTAATTTCAAAATATTAATTATACATCAAACCAAGTTAAGTTGTTAAGATAAATATATTTTCTAAACATATGGATCTCACCTTATTTGACAGAGAAGGTATTGTGTTCTTTTTCTTGGAAGGCAGCATGATATAGTGGAGACAAATGGCCTGAAAGTAGGATATGTGGATTCTCGTAGTCCTGTTGTGAATCTGGGTTGTTTATCATCTTTCTCTAAACCCTGGTTGCTCATGTGTAAAATGAAGGGAATTAAGTGGGCTGTAGTCTATTTTCTGGAGTTCCTGGGTGGTGCAATTTTTTAAACGCTTAATTATTAACTGGAAGGCTGGTGGTTCAAACCCATTCAGAGGCATCTTGCAAGAAAGGCCTGGGAATTTGCTTCCAAAAGCTCATTGCCATGAAATCCCTACACAGCATAGCTCTACTCTGACACACATGGAGTCTTTATGAGTTGAAATTGACTGAATGGCAACTGAGTCCATTTTTTCAGGCCTACATTTTAAAAGTTGGAGACTTTAATGATCTATGGCATTATTTGAGGGCATGTTAATTTCCTGTGAATATATTATTCAGACATTTTAAACATTTGTCTTTATGTGGCTGCAATGTATCTGAATCTCTTCATCTGTGTGAGTTTTTAGGTCATAAGATTTGTTGAAAGATAAAATTTTTCTCCCACTACAGATGTTGAAACACCCAATATTTACTTTCCCATTTCTCTTGTTCCTGGAACTAGATTATATGACTGAAGTTAGGACAGTTAGACCTGGCCATCAATATTGACTTGAGAACTTTTGATTCAAAGAGTAGGGACAGAACCCATTCCAGAGGCAGGTGGTGGCAGCAGCTGCTACCATATCCACACTGCCAGCTGTGATCTGTGACCCAGACTGAAGGACGCAGTGCGCCCGCCTGCCACCAATGTTCTGTGGAGGGAGAGTGGGATCCTCACTGCTCTAGATTGACAGCATCATGGCTGGGGTCCTGATTGGCCCCCAAAACCTCTACCCCACTTCTTCAGTTCTTGTGATTCTATGTAACACCCAATATCCTTCAGTAAGCTTTTTTTTTTTTTTTACCTAATTAATTCAGTCAGACATGTGTTTTTTCTTTTTCTTTTTTTCTCTCTCTGCACGTTAGAACCTTGATTGCAAGCCAGGTTAAATTAGGGCATGAGTGTCCTCAGACCACTTCCTCAACGACATCATTGTGAAGGTTAAACGAACATGGTTAAAGCCTTCTTCTCACTCCTGACTCTCTCATTTTTACTGGAAGACTATATGCTTTCCATAGGAGTAACAAAACTGGGGTGAAATTGACAGAAAATTTACTCCAAGTTTCTCATTTTATTCAGAGGTCAAACCCAGTTAGAAGGGAAAATGATTTGCATGGCATCTCAAGTCAGGTCCCACTAGAAGTAAAGTCTCTCTGACATCACTTTCAGGATTTTATTACTACCCAAACTGCCTCTAGTTTATCTGCAGAATACATATCATTTTGTGTCTCTGTGTGTATACATATGTGTGTGTGTATACAGATAGAAAGACAGGTAGATAGGTAGTTGTTAGCTGCCTTTGAATAAGCCCTCGACTCATCTCCATGCACAACAGAATGAAATACTGATCAGTCCTCTGCATCCCCATGACAGGTTAGTGATTGGACTGTTGTGGTCATTTTCACTAGTTGATTTTTGGACTTGGGTTGCCAGGTCTTTCTTCCTAGTCTGTCTTAGTGTGAAAGCTCTTCTGAAACATGCTCAGCATCATAGCAACCCACAAGCCTCCACTGATAGATGAAACATCACTATATCTAGACATTTCTAGGTGGGCAAGACATGATTTGTCTCAACCATTGAGATTCCACCTCAACTCTAGGAAACTGTCCCAGATCATGCTAGCCCAATATGAACTGTGTTCATTACTTGATCAGGACTTAATTTTGAGCTACATTATATTTATTCCTTAATAATAAAATATTGAAACCTTTATATTTCTGAATGGGCAGAGTTTCAAAACCATATTCTCTTGTTATAAACATCCCGGAAAGTAAGCAGGGTTGAAATGATTTTTCTTTTGAAGTTCAATTGATTAATTTAACAAATAGATTTTGAGTACTTATTCTCTGGGTGGTGGAAATGCTTAAATCTCTTGGCTGCTAACTACAATCTTGGAGGCTTGTGTTCACCCAGACACACCTTGGAAGAAGTGCCTGCTGATACACTTCTGAAAAATCCGCCATTGAAAACCTTATGGAGCACAGTTTCACTCTGCACACATGGCATCATTATGGGGTGGAAGCAACTTGAAGGTTACTTCTCTCTCTCTTTTTTTAATCACCTACTACACACTCTTTTGGCACTCGGTTATGAGAAAAAATTACATACCCTGGAGTGACAGATAATAAGAAAGTGAACAAGTAAGGAAGTGACCATTACTAATTGTGATTTACTGTTGTGAAAGAAAAAAAATCAGAGTATATGACAGAACTCACTAGAGGTGAGGGTAAGATGGGGTAAGATGGTCTTCACCTGTTGTTGTTGTTGTGTGCTGTCGAGTCGGCCCCGAGTCATAGCAACTCCTCCTTGGGTTTCCGAGGCAGTATCACTACGGAACTAGATTGCCCCATCTTCCTCCCTAGGAGTGGCTGATGGGTTTGAACTGCCAGCCTTCTGCTTAGCAGTCAAGTGTTTTAGGCAGTATACTACCAGGCCTTTACCTAGGAGGGTCAAAGATAGCTTCTCTAAGGAGGTGACCTGAAAGAGAAGAAACGGTCAGTCATGTGAAGAGTGTATTGTTCCAGACAAAGGAAACTGCCCGCTCAAGGGCACAGAGGCAAGAAAGAACTTGGTGCATTAAAGGAACACAAGACCAATGTGGCTGGAGCAGAGTGAGTGAAGGGCACAGAGGAAACTGAGGTGCAAAGAGGTCAGAGGACTTGCCCAGCTTCACATTCCTCAGCACATGTTCTTTTTATTTAGTTTGTTGTAAGTGGGATAACATTGGCCCAGGTAGATGTGACATTAATTGAAATAGGCACGGTGATTTACGTTTCCTTTCTTTCTCTACAGTAGTGACTAGTGTACTCTCTGGCTAATAAATACATTCCAGTGATTTGGCTGATTAATTAGAGCTGTGAATTCAGAACTCAATTGAATTTAAGGTGACTTCAGGGTGGTTAAATGATTTCTGTGGACTCCTTTATTCCCAGTCTCAAAACGAACCAATAAATTCAGCTTCCATTTACTTGCCAGGACTACAGGTTCACCAGGGAACCCTTTAATCTTGTGCAGCCCTTTGGCTGCCCTGGGTGGGACTGGTTCAGTAGCTTTAGATCTTATTCTCAGGTTAGTGTTGATGTCAGTATATGCATATGGGGGATAGAAAAGCACAGCATTGGAATTTATTTCTTACCGCGTTGGGAACATATCTGAAAAATATTTTTCTATTATTATAGTCTATTACTAGTGTAACTAAACCTTGGGTACCATTCAGGAATTATATTTTCTTAGTAATGAATAACATTGACTTAAATGTTACAGATCTAAACAGGTGACTTGGGGACAACAGAAACAAGTTGCTTGGCTGGGAAAGCCAAAGTGAGACACTTTGAGTTGTACTTCTGTGCTAAAACTCGTTGTAGTTGAATTAATTTGGAATCGCGGCAACCCTATAGGACAGAGTAAAACTGTTTGATAGGGTCTCCAAGGCTGTAATCTTTACAGAAGCAGACTGCCACATCTTTTTCCCAGAGAGCAACTGGTGGGTTTGGACCATCAACCTCTTGGTTAGCAGCCGAGTGAGCATTTAACTACTGCACCATCAGGTTTCCATCCATGTTAGCACTTCCTGTCACATTTCTGGTTTTTGCTTGATCTATTCCATGACTTTTCGACTTTCTCCAATATGTATGTATGTACATACTATGTATTTATAGCAGCTTTGCTGAAGTGTCAATGATACACAATGAACTGAACCAATTTAAGGTAAATAATTGAACAAGTTTGGACATAGGCTACAGCCATGAAACTACCAACATAACCAAGAAAATGAACATCCATCAGTTTGCCAACTTTCCTTGTGCCACTTTATGCTCTATCCCTCTTTCCCTTCCCTCCTCCCCACCCTATCTCCATATAAGCACGGATTTGATTTCTGTGTATAGATTAGGTTGAATTTTATATAAATGGAATCATAGTTGTATAGTATATGGTTTTCTTGGCCAGGCTTCTTTCTCGAATATATTTATTTTGAAATTCATTTATGCTATTGCATACATCAATAGTTTGTTCTTTTTATTGCTGAATAACATTCCATGGTGTGGATATATCACAATGTGCTTATTCATTCACCTACTGATGGACATTCGGGTTATTTGAAGTTCTGGTCTATTATAAATAAAACTGCTATGAACATTTGTGCACAAATCTTTGAATGGACATATACTTTAATTTATTATAGGTGAATATCTCATAGAGAATGATTGGGTCACATGGTAGGAATATGTTTAATCTTTTAGGCAGCCACCAAGCTGTTTTCATAAGTTGTTAACATCATTTTACACTACTACCAGAAGTGTATGAAAGTTTAAATTGGTATATTTCATTTTTTTTTAATATTAGTCATTTTAATAGGTGAGTAATGGTAAGTCATTGTGAATTTATTAATTTGACGTATGACTCCAATGAATAATGATGTTGAATGTCTTTTCATTTGCTTATCTGTCACCCATATATCTTCTTTGGTAAAGTTTCTATTCAAATAATTTACTCATTAAAGACAATTTGGGCTTTATTTTTTATGCTTTGAGAGTTCTTTATATGTCTTGAATGCACATCTACTATCAGATATGTGATTTACAAATGTTTTTTATCCTACTCTATAGTTTGTCTTTTCATTATGTCAACAGTATTTTTCAAAGAGCACAAGTTCTTAACTTTGATGAAGTCTATATAATTTTTCTTTTATGAATATTGCTTCTGGGGTTGTATCAAAGAAATACTTGCCTGATCCAAAACCATGATGAATTTTTCATATGTTTTCTTCTGGAAGTTTTATTGTTTAAAGTATTACATTTAATTCTGTGATCCATTTTAATTTTTGTATATGAGGTAAGGTATGAATTGAAGTTCTCTTTTTCACCTATAGATATCCATTTTTTCAGCATCATTTGTTGAATAGAGTATCTTTCTCCTCTGAATTACCCATTTTCTTATGATAATAATCAGTTTAGCATATACATCTGGGTCTTTTTCTAGACTCTCCTGCTATGTTGATCTATTTTGTACATCTTTACATCAATACTGGAGTCTCTGGGTGGGACAGTCACCAAACCAAACTCATTGCTGTTGAGTCGCATCCGACTCATAGCAACTCCTCCTTGGGTTTCTGAGGTGATATCGCTACGAAAGTAGATTGCCCAACCTTTCTTCTGAGGAGTGGCTGGTGGGTTTGAACCAGCAGCCTTCTGGTTAGTAGTCAAATGCCTTAGGCCCTATGCCACCAGTGCTCTATTAACCAAAAGTTTGGCAGTTCAAATCCACTCAGAGGCATTTCGGAAGTTAGGCCTGGTAATCTTCTTTGGAAGGTCACATAGCATTGCAAACCCTATGGTGCAGTTCTGTTCTGCACACATGGGGTCACTATGAGTTGCAATAAACTCACTGGCAACTAACAACACTACTAAAACTACAGTCTTGATTTCTGTAGCTTTACAAAGAATTTTAAATGCAAGTAGTATAAGTCCTTCAACTTTGTTCTTCAAACATGTTTTAGCTACCCATGTCTTTTGCATTTCCACATGAATCAGTTTGTCAATTTTTTCAAAAATTCTCTTGGGATACGGCTTGAGAGTGCATGGAACTCAATGATCAATTAATTAGGGGAGAAAGACATTTTAACAATATTGAGACTTCTAATCCTTGAAAACAGTATTGTCTCCATTTATTTATGTCTTCTTTAATTTCTTTCAGTAGCATTTTGTATTCTTTCAGGTATAAATCTTGGGCATCTTTTATCAAAGTTACCCCTAATTATTTCATATATATTATTGCCATTGTACATGGCATTGTTTTCTTAAATTTCAATGTCCTATTGTTTATATCAGGATGCTCTGGAGGTGTAGTGCCTAAGAGATTTTACTGCTAACCAGAGGCACCATGGTTAAAGCACTTGGCTGCTAACCGAAAGTTCAGTGGTTCAAACCTACTAGCCACTCTGTGGGAGAAGGATTTAGCAGTTTGGTTCTGTAAATATTTACAGCCTTGGAAATCCTATGGACCAGGTCTTCCCTGTCCTATAAAGTGGCTGTGAGCAACTTAATGGCAATGAGTCTGAGTTAATAGATATCATCTGTTGTTAGTCGCCGTTGAGTTGATACTGACACATGGTGAGCCCATGTGTTACTCCGTAGTGCTTTCTAGGTTGTGGACTTTCAGAAGCAGATTGCAGGCCTATCTTCTGAGGTACTTTGGGTGGGTTCAAACCATCAGCATTTCAGCTAGTAGTCAATCACTTAATCATGGACTCATCTAGCATATAGAAATATAATTTAATTTATATATTGATCTTACAGCCTGTAATTTGATATATTATATATACATTATATATCGATCTTATAGTTAAAATTGCTTATTAGTTTTAGGATCGTTTTGGTATAATCCACTAGAATTATGCATTGACAATCATGCCATCTGTGAATAAAAAGTTTTTTGCTTTCCATTCTTGATGTTTTTTTATTTATTTTTCTTGCCTGGTGCACTGGCTAAAACCTCCAGTATAATGTTTAATACAAGTGGTAAGAGCACTTATTGCCTTATTCCTGATCTAGGAAAAAAATACTAAGTCTTTCACCATTAAATATTATGTAAGTTTTTTTTTTTTTTTAAAGATGTCCTTTATCAGTTTGAGGATGATCTCTTATATATGTTTACTTGGATGATTTATTTATTTACCAGGAATGGATATTAGATTGTATGATTGTGATTGTATTAAATGTGTTTTGGTGCATTTGTTGAGACAATCATTTTTATTTATTTTTATTTTTAATTTATGAATATGATGATTTAATTTTATTTGATTTATAAATTTAAATCAACTTTACATTCCAAGGATAATTCTTACTTGATTATGATGCATTATCCTTTTTATATATTGTTGCATTCTATTTGCTAAAATTGTATTTAGAAATTTTGCATCTGTGTTAATGAGGGATATTGGTCTGTATTTTTCTTTACTTAAAATTCCTTCACCTGGTTTTGGTATCAGAGTAGTGCTGGCCTTTTATAATGAGTTGGGAAGCATTTCCTTCTCTCAGTTTTCTGAAAGAGCTTGTAAATAACTGGTATTATTTCTTTCTTCAATGTCTGATAGAAATCACAGTGAAGCCAGCTGGGCCTGGAGTTTTCTGTGAGTATGGTTTTTCACTATAAATTCAATTACTTTAATAAATATAAAACTATTTAAGTTACCTATTTGTTCTTGTTCATTTCATCTAAGTTATGGAATTTATTGGCACTCTATTGCCTTATCATCATTCCTTTACTGTCTCTAGAGTGTAATAAATGTCCTGTCTCTCATTCCTAATATTGCTAATTTGTGTCTTTTCTCTTTTTTTTCTTGATTACACTCACTACACGTTTATTGATTTTATTAATCTTTTTAAAGAACGAACTTTTGGTTCCTTTGAATTTCTGTATTGGGTTTCTGTTTTTTCTTTTATTAATTTCTGCTTTGATCTTTATTTTCTTCATTTTGCTTACTTTGGGTTTCATTTGTTTTTCTTTTTCTAATTTTATAAGGAAGAAGCTGAGATAATGATTTGAGATCTTTCTTCTTTTTTGAATATAAGTTTTTAGTGTTGTAAATTTCCTTCTAAACTACTATGCATGCATCTCATATTTTTGATATATTTATTTTAATCTTCTTTCAGTTCTAAACATTTTTTAATGTCCAATTTAATTTATTCTTTCACTCATGAGTTATCCAGAAATATGTTATGCAGTTTCCAAATATTTAGAGATTTTTTTAGAGAGCATTATGTTATTGATTTTTAATTAGTTACATTGTCATCAAAGAATATACTTTCTATGACTTGAATCCTTTTAAATGTATTGAAACTTTTTCCATGACCTAGATTATAGTCTGTTTTTATAAATGTTCCATTTGTACTTGAGAAAAAGATGTATTCTACTGCTTTTGGGTGGAATGTTCTCTAACTGTTAATTTAGTCAATTTGCTCAATTACGTTTTTCAAGTTTTCTGTGTCCTTACTGATTTTTTGTTGATTTGTTCTAGCAATTATTGAGAAGAGTTTTGAAATCTTCAATTATAATTGTGAATTTGTCTCTTTGTTTTTGCAGTTCTATCACTTTTGTACCTTTGTTGTTAGATGCATAAACATTTAGAATTGTTATGTCTTTATGACAAATTGGCCCATTTATCATTAAGAAATTATTATTTTTTTTAAAAGCTCTGGTAATATTCTTTGCTCTTCTATCTTTCTTGTCTGCTATTAACAAGCCACTCCAGCTTTTCTTTTTCGCTTTCTTAAAAATTAATGTTAGTATGAAATTTTTTTCATGGCTAAAACATTCAGCGGTTTTTTCATGGCTAATCAAACGTTCAGCGGTTCAAACTCACCAGCTACTCTGTGGTAAAAATAGATGAGACAGTGTGCTTCCATAAAGATTTATAGCCGTGGAAACCCTAACAGGCAATTCTACTCTGTCCTGTTGTGCCACTATGAGTTGGAATCGACTTAATGGCAGTATTTTTTTTTTTTTTTTGGTTCAGCTTATGGTTGGGTTTTACTTTATTAATCCAACTTGAAAGTTTCTGCCTTTTAAATGAAGGGTATAGACCATTTATATTTAATGTGATTATTGATATGATTAGGTTTAAATATACTATCTTTCTAATTGTCTATCTGTTCTTTATTCTATCTTCCATTTTATATCCTTTGTTGGTAAATTGGCTGTAACTCTTTGTAGTATTTTTTAGTGGATGCTTTAGGGCTTATAGTGTTCATCTTAAACATATCCCAGTCTATCTTCAAATGATATTATACCACTTCACATCAAGTATACAAACCATAAACAATGTAATTTGATATCTGTACCCTGGCTTTTGTGCTATTATCCCGATACATTTGACTTCTACGCATGTTACACATGCCATAATAAGTTTGTTTTTCTCTTTAAGTCTGTTATCTTTTACAGAGATTTAAATAATAATACAAATGTTTTTATATTCATCCCTGTTACCATTTCCAGTGTTTAGAGTCCTCTCTGTCATGACCTTCTCAAAACGGCTTCAGAAGGATCACACTTTAAAAATGATGGCTAGAACTTTCTCTTCTTACTGCACTTAATGTAGCTTTATCTTGCCTTGCTGTTAATAACTGGCTATTAAAAGTATTTGGAGGGTCATTAACAACCTAGTATTATGAATGCACTAAAAGGACATCATCCCTCCTGAACAGTATTGAGCTCTTCACAATTTGCTATATCATTTTTGCATCTTCTCTGTTTACTGAATATGGGATATTTATAAAATACCACATCTGGAAAAACTCAACTTTCCTTCAGTACTGGGTTTTAGAACCTTGAAAAAGAGGATAATTTGGACACTCATCATTTCTTCTGCTCTTGGCATTGCCATTATACCCTGGAAGTGCCAAGATCTTGGCAACCTCTGGATTTTGCTGTTTCAGCTTCAGGTGTTGTGGTCAGACAGCCCAGCAAATGACCATAATGATCCTGGCACCTACAGAGTAGCTTTTGGAGTGGAGAGAAGATACAGTCATTTCCCATCTTCTACATAGGCCTTGATGCAAAATGTGAAGCTGGCACAGAAAGCTAATCTAAGTGGGCCACATGCCTCGTACCACCCTTTCCACATTTGCCAGCTGTTTTTCCTGGCTGTAATCACCAGAAAAGCTTGCCATGATACCATTAGACACAAGGAGATGTGCAGACATGGTGAGACTCTGGCATAAGTAACACATCTAGGCTGGCATAGGAGCATGGTTGTAGGTCAGGGTGCCCTTTCCTAGTTCTGCCTTCACAATGAAAGCAGAATTCTGCCATAGGGGGGCCACCAGGATTCTGATTAATTCTCTGTCTCCCAAAGAAAACACATATAACCATATAGATACTGATTAATGAGGGATAGAGTTCAGGCTGAATTCAGAGAAGGAATTATACCAAACTCAATTTAACATTTAGTGATTGGTACAGGGTATTGTGCCAAGGGCTTAGGAAGTTAAAAGAAGTATGATCTATGACCTGGTCCTAAGGTATTGAAAACTGATTGGTGATAGGACATAAACAGAAAAAGATTATCAAGATATAAATTACAATACTAAAAAACCCCAAAGAGGCAGCTCATTCATTGACAAATGAAAATTGTAGATGGTGAATTTATAGAGAGCAGAGCAAATTTAGACTAGCTATCCTTTGGTGGATTTGACAAGACAGAGATAGGCTGATTTTTAAATGGGATAAGGCTTTCAAAAGTGGTCAGCTTGTACAGACATAGTGAGCTAATTTAAAGGAGATAAAGCTGTGTGATTAGGACCAGAAACTGAGTGTGTGGGGCAGAGGAGGGCCAGAATGGAGCTTAGTGTCACCATGCATGTTTTTGTAAGTGAGACATTGTTGGGGTGGCAGTATATCATGGAGGTGAAGAAAGTGGGTCTGAAGCACCATCATTTACTAGCTGGTATAACCTTGAGCAAAGTATTTATCTCTCTAAATATCAGTTTCTTCATCTGTAAAATAGGAAGAGTAATATTACTAAATTATCTCAAAGTATTTTTATAAGGACTAAACAAATTAATACATAACTTACCTGTCATACTCATCATACTATGGTGGCTTATAGGGTGATGTAGTGTTGGAAGCTATGCCACCAGTGTTTCAAATACCAGTAGGGTCACTGATGCTGGCCAGGTTTTAGCAGAGCTCTCAGATTAAGACTGACAAGGAAGAAAGGCCTGATGATCTGTTTCCAAAAACTAGCCAACGATCACAACAGAATATTGTCCAGTTCTACTGCTTTGGACAAGTCATGAGGGACCAATCACTAGAGAAATACATTATGTTTGGTAAAGCAGTGTGCCAGTTAGGGCAAACAAGACCCTCAGTAAGATAGATTGGCACAATAGCCACAACGATGCACTTGAACATACTGGTGATTACGAAGATGTGCAGGATGGCAATGTTTTGTTCTGTGGTATGTAAGATTGCCACAAGGTAGAGCTGAGTCAATGGCAGCTGTCTATCTATCTATCTGAGTACATAACAGTGCCTGACAGTAAATATTATGTAAATATTAGTTAACTAATAGTGGTGGCTGTATTAGTGGTAGTAAAGTTTTCTGGGACTATATCTTAAAATAAAATCTGTGAATTACAAGATCTTACAGATCTTTAGAGCAGTGTCTTCTTTTCACATGGGTACCTGAAACAGAAAACTTACATTTTTAAGCTAGTGACAGGGCATGCAGGCACATTCAGGCATCAGACTTCCTCTCTCTTATGCCCTTTCTACTATAGTGCATTATGTGGCTGTTGTTAGCTGTCATTGAGTAGGCCCATGACTCATAGTGATCCCATGTACAATGGGACCCAACTGTTGTGATCCATAGGGCTGTTTCTTGTTTGTTTTCCCATAGAATTTCCATTGGCTTATTTTTCAGAAGTAGCTCTTCAGGCCTTCCTTCCTACTTCATCTTGGTTTGGAAGTTCTAATGAGACCTGCTTCTCATCCTAGCAATATGCAAACCTCCACTGACAGATGAGTGGTGGTTGTGCATGAATGCATCGGCCAAGAATCAAAGTCTGGTGTCTCTCATGGAAGGCGAGAATTCCACCACTGAATCATCACTGTCGCCATACTACATCATAGCCTGTATTTAAAAAATAAAAAACAGGAATGGGTGGATGAAACCAATTAGGGGCTGGGTTGGACAGATAGAACTCAGTGTCACATTAATTTCTTTTCACTCTTCTGATTCTGGGTAGGCAGTGATGTTTTGCTGAGGATTCCTTATGTAATTGCCTGCCAGCATCTGACAACCAGCTGGAGGGGCAGTAGCAAAAGTCTGGTGCTTGACAGTGAAAACAGCTTAGTACATCCCACAAGGTTCTGGCACTCAGCCCACACTTCAGGCCAAGAGCTCCTTAGACAGGTTTCAGGTTGGCAGAAAATGATTCATTTTTGGTGTGCCTTTGAAGAAAGCAGAAGAATCACAAGGCTTTAATGAACATGTTTAATTGGAGCTTTTTCTCAGGAGAAGAGAACATGCCTTCTTGATGTCTGTCAAATAAAGAGAGAAGATAAGAATTCTAATGACCCTAGCACAGCAGGGCTCCATTTCATCCACAGAAGACTTGGCTGCAAGGATGTGCCAGAAATGTCAGGAAGAGACATTTCCAAGAGGAAGATTGCCTGAAAAACAGGGGCTCTACCCTTACGGAGTTGGGGGTAGGCAGTGGTGATTCAGTGGTAGAATTCTCACCTTCTATAGAGACTAAGGTTCATTTCCTCACCAATGTACCTCACATGAAGCCACTACTTATCTGTCAGTGGAGGGTTTGCACGTTGCTATGAGACTAAACAGATTTCAGTGGAGACTTCAGACTAAGACACACATGGAAGAAAGACTTAGTAATCTACTTCTGAAAAGCAACTTTTGAAAATCTTATGGATCACAAAAGTCTGATCTCATTGTGCATGGAGTAGTCATGAATTGGGAACAACTCAACGGCAGCTAAGAACAACATCCTTATAGGAACTTGGGGAGGGAAATACAGTCAGGATATGTTTCCTTGGAGACAGGATGTTTCACTTGTGTTTCAGGTTTTCCACATTACCAAAAGCATTGCATAGATCTCTTTTTTATTAGTTGGATATCCTAGCATTCTCTTCTTGGTTTAATATGCCAACATCAGGAGAAATTGCAGATCTAAAACAATTCAACTCCACAAATGTTCATCGGATATTTACTACACACCCAGCAAAGAGAGTACCTGAAAATATGGTATAAAGATGAAGTTGATATGATTCTTGCTTTATAGAAACTTGGAATCTATTTGGAGAGACATATAGTGAAATGTAGTTGATATCCCATGGGGTAGCTTCTCTGCTCACAATGATTCCCTCTTCTCTAAATATAACCCCTAATAGGTTCTGTAGTGGAACCTATATGTGGGTAAATTTCCAACTCTCATAATAGCAAACTGCTCCAAGGGTAGACACTGGACACAATCTAGTCTCTCTGTCTCTCATTTACAACTAAGAACAAAAGAAACAGATGGATATTGTTGGAACTACATTAAATTAATGATAGTACTCTGGGAGGAAGGTCCATGAACCCCAGAAAGTTATTTCTTTTCTGAAGTCTACACCTCCTTCAGTTCTGGAAGACTCATAACAGTCTTCCCCAGTAATTACTGTTTGGCTGAAATTTTTAGAGTTGGTTTTCTGTCATCTGTCTCCAAAGATGCCTAATTCATATAACCAAACTCTGAACTCACTGCCATTGAGTTGGATCTGACTCATAGCGATCCCTCCTTGGGTTTCCGAGGTGGCATCACTATGAGAGTAGATTGCCCAATCTTCCTTCTGAGGAGGGGCTGGTGGGTTTGAACTGCCAGCCTTCTGGTTAGCAGTCTAATGCCTCAGGCATTACACCACCAGAGCTCCTAATATGATTTAAGAAGGTTATAAATTGGAAATTTATGGCAATAATCCAAGAGAGACAGAGATAGCAAGGAAGGACATCATGCATCTCTAAATGACTCTATAACAAACGTAAAGAGAAACACATCTCATTACTGTATGAAATGGAACTCAGAAATGCCAAAGATGCCACATAATGATGAATCTAATAGAATAGTAGAGTAAAAGAAATTTTAACATGGAGTCAAAAGTCATTTTCTGGTTTTATTTCTGCTTAATATCTGGGTGACTTGAACAAGTTTCTTCCCCTCTCTAGGACTTAGTTTTCCATAATTCTATAACATAGAAGATAAAATTAATTTTCTCCAAGGCTCCTCTGATTCTATGCCTATTTGACTTTAGAAGCCATAGATAGTGATATTCATCTATGCAATTAATAGGTCAAATACCCCCAAAACCAAAAGGAAAACAAAAACAAAAACAACTCACTACCATTAAGTTGATTTTGACTCATAACAAGACCCACTGGGTTTCTGAGGCAATAAATCTTTATGGAAGCAGATTGCCCATCTCCTTTCTGCAATACCCCAAAATGTGTAAGAAAGATAAGAAAGGAGGGATGACAATGGATTGATACAAGAAAAGATTTTAACTGATTCATTTGCCAGAGGTATCTTTTAGGTAAATCTTAAAGGGAAAACATTAAAGTTTACGAAAATTTTTTTGATGTAACACTTGGTATTCCCTAATTAAAGGAAAACTTAGTAAGTATTCAATATCATCCAATGTAATAATTATGTTACTGACTGTGTGCTAAGAACTGTGTAAAGCACAAGAGATTCAGAGATGAAACAAGACAGAAGGATTTTTTTTTTTTTTGTAAGCACTTTTGACAGGCCATTTTATTCATGTTCTTTCATAAAACAATGTGTCTGATAGTTTTTAAAATTTCTAAGATTATTTTAACTGATTAAATGTGTTGAGTGCTTACTGTCAGGCACTAAGTATTTAGCTTGCATTATCTCATGTAATTCTCGTAACATAGTAATGTAGGAGCTATTACTGTTCACATTTTATGCATGATAACATCAACACTTAGAGAATACCTTGCCCATAATTAGATTCCACTAAAGTCTACGTGCTTTCAACATCCATGTTAGTTAAGTGTAATAACGGTATGTACTTACTGTTACTTAAGTACTTATTAGTACAAACTGTGGGTGAGGAGTTCTGTTAGGAATTTATAAGTTAAGGTGACAATTTGAGATCTGGACAGGAAGATAGGTTTTGGACTCATGATCTTAAGAACTATCTAATCGTTGTTGTTCTTAGGTGCCACTGAGTTGCTTCTAACTCATAGTGACCTTATGTATAACAGAATGAAACACTGCCCAGTCCTATGCCATCCTCACAATTGGTGTTGCCACTGTGCCAATACACAGTTACTGTATTGTGATATAGTCACTGTACTGTCAATACAATGAGAAGTGGATGGGCTCTTTCTTCTTCCAAGTCTGTCTTAATCTGGAAGCTCCACTGAAGCCTGTCTGCCATGGGCAATGCTGCTGGCATTTGAAACACTGGTGGCATAGCCTTCAGCCTCACAGCAACATGCAAGCCACAACTGTAAGACAGACTGACAGACAAGTTTGTCTCCCTTAGCTGTTCCAAACCACTCAGCTCACTTCCCAGCCTCCCTCCCCCAGATGCTCTGATACCTGCCTGCTAGCACCATTGAGGGTCTTCCTCTTTTTCACTGAACTTCTACTTTACCAAGTATGATGTCCTTCTCCAGAGACTAGTTCCTCCTGATAACATGTCCAATGTACTGAAGACAAAGTCTCTCTATTCTTGCTTCTAAGAAGTATTCTGGCTCTACATCTTCTAAAACAGATTTCTTCATTCTTCCAGCAGTTCATGGTACATTCTTCAGCAGCACCAGAATTCATATGCATCAATTCTTCTTTGATATTCCTTATTCATCATCCAGGTTTCACATGCCTATGAGACAATTGAAAATTGCATGGCTTGAGTCAGTAAATCTTAGTCCTCAGAATGGGATCTTTGCTTTTTAACACTTTAAAGATATCTTTTGTAGCAGATTTCTTAAGTGAAATATGTTCTTTAATTTCTTGACTGCTGTTTCTATGAGTATTAATTTGGGATCCAACTAAAATGAAATCCTTGATTTCTATCTTTTCTCTGATTATTATGATGTTGCTTACTGGTCCAATTGTGAAGTTTTTTTTTTTTTTTTTTTTTTTGTGTTGTTGTTGTTGTTATGTGCCCTCGAGCCAGACCCGACTCATAACAACTCCTCCTTGGGTTTCTGAGGCAGTATCATTACTGAAATAGATTACCCCACCTTCCTTCCGAGGAGTAGCTGGTGGATTTGAACGACCAGCCTTCTGGTTAGCAGTCAAGTGCCTTAGGCACTATGCTACCAGAGCTCCTTTTTTTTTTTTTTTAATTTTCTTTTTAATGGTGAGGTATAATCCATACTGAAGGTTATAGGTAAGCACAGTGAGCTGGGTGTCAACAGGTGGGTGTGGGAGCATCTGGGGGAGGGAGGCTGGGAAGTAAGATGAAAGGTTTGGATCAGTTAAGGGAGACACACTTGTCTGTCAGTCTGTCTTATGATGGTGGCTTGTGTGTTGCTGTGAATCTGGAGGCTATGCCGCCAGTGTTTCAAAGGCCAGGAGGGTTACCCATGGTGGACAGGCTTCAATGGAGCTTCTAGACTAAGACAGACTTGGAAGAAGGAATGGACCATCCACTGATCAAAGAACTGCCCAGTGAAAACCTCATGAATAGCAGTGAAACACCATCTGATATATTACTGGAAAACTTTACGAATAGCTCTGAAACACTGTCCAATATAATGCAGGAAGATGAGCCCCTCAGGTTGGAAGCCACTCAAAGTAGGACTAGGGAAGAGCTGCCTCCTCAGAGTAGAGCCAACTTCAGTGATGTGGAAAGAGCAAAGCTTTTGGGACCTATATTTGTTGATGTGACATGTCTCAAGATGAGAAGAAATGGCTGCAAACATCCAATAGTAATCGGAACATGGAATGTATGATGTATGAATCTATGAAAATTAGAAGTTGTCAATAATGAAATAGAAAGCATAAAGATTGATATCCTAGGCATTAGTGAGCTGAAATGGACTGGTTTTGGCCATTTAAAATCAGTAGGTCACATGATCTACTGTGCCAGAAATGACAGATTGAAGAAGAGTGGCATGGCGTTAATCATCACAAAGAATGTATCAAGATGTATTCTGAAGTACAATGCTGTCAGTGATGGGATAATATCCATATGCTTAGAAGGAAGACAGTTAATACTACCATTATTCAAATTTATGCACTAACCACCAAAGCCAAAGAGGGGGAAATTGAAGATTTTTACCAACTTCTCCAGTCTGAAATTGACCAAACGTGCAATCAAGATGCACTGATTATCACTGGTGATTGGAATGCAAAAGTTGGAAAAAAAGAAAAATCACTGGTAGGGAGAAAATTTATCCTTGGTGATAGAAATGACGCTGGAGATCACACAATAGAATTTTGCAAGATCAACAACTTATTAATTGCAAATACTGTTTTTCAACAACACAAACAGTGACTATACACGTGGACTTCACCAGATGGAGTACACAGGAATCAGATCAGCTATATATGTGGCAAGAAGCAATGGAGAAGCTCAAAATCTTTAGCCAAAACAAGGCCAGGAGCTGACTGTGGAACAGACCATCAACTGCTCCCATGCAGTTCAAGTTGAAGTGAAGGAATTAAAAAAGTCCGTGAGCGTCAAAATATGGCCTTGATTATATTCCTCCTGAGTTTAGAGAGCATCTAAAGAATAGATTTGATGCATTGAACACTAATGACCGAAAACCAGAGGAATTGTGAGATGACATCAAGAACATCATCCATGAAGAAAGCAAAAGGTGATTTAAAAGACAGGAAAGAAAGAAAAGACCAAAATGGATGTCAGAAGAGACTTTGAATCTTACCTTTGAATGGAGATTAGCTAAAGCAAATGGAAGAATCAACAAGATAAAAGAGCTGAAGAGAAGATTTCAAAGAGCAGCTTGAGAAGATAAAGCCAATTATTATAATGAAATGTGCAAAGACTTGGAGTTAGAAAATCAAATGGGAAGAACACAGTCATCATTTCTCAAGCTGAAAAACTGAGGAAAAAATGTAAACTTTGAATTGCAATATTGAAAGATTCTAAGGGCAATATGTAGAATGATGCAGGAAACATCAAAAGAAGATGGATGGAATACATAGAGTTACTATACCAAAAAGAATTAGTAGATGATCATCCATTTCAGGAGGTGGCATATGACCAAGAACCAATGATAATGAAGGAAAAAGTTGAAGCTGCGCTGAAGGAATTGGCAAAAAACAAGGCTCTGGGATTTAATGGAATACCCATTGAGATGTTTCAACAAACGATACTGCGTAGGAGGGACTCACTTGGTTATGCCAAGAGATTTGGAAGTCAGTTACCTGGCCAACTGATTGGAATAGATCCATATTTGTACCCATTTCAAAGAAAGATGATCCTACAGAATGTGAAAATTATCATTGATATCACATGCAAGTAAAATCTTGCTGAAGATAATTAAAAAAGAGTCGCAGCAGTATATTGACAGAGAACTTCCAGAAATGTAAGCTGAATTCAGAACGAGATGTGGAGAGAGGGATATTATAGCTGATGTAAGATGCATCTTGGCTCAAAACAAAGAATACCAGAAAGATGTTTATTTGTGTTTTATTGACTAGGTAAAGGCATTTGATTATGTGAATCATAACAAATTGTGGATAACATTGAGAAGAATGGGAATTCCAGAACACTTAATTGTACTCATGAGGAACCTGTACATAGACCAGGCGGCTGCTGTTGGAACAGAACAAGGGGATACTGCATAGTTTAAAATCAGGAAGGGAGTGTGTCAGGGTTACATCCTTTAATCATACTTATTCAATCTCTATGCTGAGCAAATAATCAGAGAAGCTGGCCTATATGAAGAATAATGTGGCATCAGGGTTGGACAAAGGCTCATCAACAACCTGAGATACACCAATGACACAACTTTGCTTGCTGAAAAGTGAGGATAACTTGAAGCACTTTACTAATGAAAATTAAAGACTACAGTCTACAGTATGGATTACATCTCAATATAAAGAGCAAAAATCCTCACAACTGGACCAATAAGCAGCATCATGATAAATGGAGAAAAGATTGAAATTGTCAAAGATTTCATATTGCTTGGTTCTACAATCAACACCAATGGAAGCAGCAGTCAAGATATCAAAACATGTACTGCATTGGGCAAATCTGTTGCAAAAGTCTTCTTTCAAGTGCTGAAGAGCAAAGATATCTCCTTGAAGACTAAGATGCACCTAACCCAAGTCATGGTATTTTCAATCACCTCATGCATGTGAGGGCTGGACAATGAATAAGGAAGACTGAAGAAGAGTTTATGCTTTTGAGTTGTGGTATTGGCGAAGAATGCTGAAAGTACCATGGACTGCTGAAAGAACTAACAAATCTTTCCTGGAAGAAGTGCTGCCAGAAAGCTCCTTGGAAGCAAGAATGGCCAGACTTCATCTCACCTATTTTGGTCATGTTGTCAGAAGGGACCATTCTCTAGAGAAGGATGTCATGTTTGGTAAAGTAGAGGGTCAACGAAAGAGAGGACGTCTCTCAACAAGATGGATTGTCACAGTGGTGCAGCTATGGGGTCAGGTATAGTAGGGATCATGAGGGTGACACAGGACTGGGTATTGTTTCATTCTGTTGTACATAAGATTGCTATGAGTCAGAGATGACTTGATGGTACATAACAACAACAACAGGTAATTAATGAGTCTTCCTTTAATCCTGATGACATGTTCTTTTTCATATAGTGCACCTTCTTAGATTATTTGCTCAGCATACAGATTGAATAAGTATGGTGAAAGGACACTACTCTGACTCACACCTTTCCTAATTTTAAACCCTTGTTCTGTTCAAACAGCTGCCTTGTGATCTATGTGTAGGTTCCTCATGAGCATACTTAAGTGTTCTGGAACTCCTATTCTTCACAATGTTATCCATAATTTGTTATGCTCCACACAGTCAAATGCCTTTGCATAGTCAATAAAACACAGGCAAACATCTTTCTGGTATTCTTTGTTTTTGGTCAAGATCCATATGACATCAGCAATGATATCCCTCATTCCTATTCTTCTGAATCTGGCTTGAATTTCTGGCAGTTCCCTCTCAAGGTAGGATTGCAACCATTTTTGAATTATCTTCAGCAAAATTTTACTTGCATTTGATATTAATGATATTGTTCAACTATTTCCTTAATCTGTTAGATCACCTTTCTTTGGAACGGGCAGATAGTGATCTGTAACAGTTGTCTGGTAATTGTCTTCCAAATTTCTTGGTATAGAGGAATGAGCATTTCCAGTATTGCATCTGTTTGTGGAAACATCTCAATTGGTATTCTGTCAATTCCTGAAGTCTTCTTTCTAACCATTAGATCAATCCTAACATGGAAGGCATTGACTCAAGAGGTCATGAGTTCCCTGCCACTAGATGTGTTTCCTTCAGTTGGGTGACACTTAGTAGAGAAGTTTTATGCTTGGATTATTGTAGTCGGATTGGGTGGGAGAGGAGAGTTAACAAGGTCCACTTTTGAGATCCCATTCATCTCCACAGTCCTATGAAAATGCTGAGGTTAGCTGTTTAAGATGTAGTCTAGTGGAAAAAAAAAATAACTCTCTGACCTATCAGAAAACCTGTCAAGGAACATGGTGTATTACCAGAGTTAGCCATGCAATCACATGACTGTTATCTCCCACAGACTGTAAATCAATAAAAATAATGAAATGAAATTGAGCTGAGCTTCTCACTGAGAGAAGAAGGGGTGCAATTTATCATGTGTGAACAGTGAGATGGATAGGCCTCCTGTAGCTCAAGTCAATGATTGATTTTTGCTACTTTACAATGCAAACTCCAATTCTTCTATTACTCCTTTTGCAGCATGATTTTTTTTGAGCTACAGATAAAACACAGTACTTCACTATATTTCCTCAGCCAAGGAAAAGATCATAGCTTAAAACAGAAATTGTTTTTTGGCATGGAATTTCCACCACAGGTTTGCAGGTTTTTCCAGGATCAATAAGTGTTGCTCCTGCTTAGTTCATCCTCAGTCCCTGGCTTGGGGTCAGTGCTCAACTATTTCCTTATTCTGTTAGATCACCTTTCTTTGGAATGGGCAGATAGTGATCTGTAACAATTGCAGGTGAGTATGCAGCAAGGTATTTTCTCATTTTAAAAGATATAAAAAGGATTTTTGACATTAGTATTCTTGGGATTGTGTACTCTTAATTGAGCTCAAGCTCTGAATGTGTGAATGAACGTAGGATCATCTGGGACCTCTCTGAATAAACTAATAAGCTATCTGACTAAACTAAGGCCTCAAAAATGTATATTTAGTATTTCTTATTCAAGCTTGCATTTATACTTTGTTTGAAAACAATATTTCATTATGTTTTTGGCAGAAGTTTACACAGCAAATTAGGTTCGTATTTAACAATTTCTACAAATACTAGTCAGTGATGTTGGTTATATTTTTCACATTGTGTCAGCATTCTTATTACTTCCATTCTGGTTGTCTAGTTCCCCTGCCCACCACTCATCTGTCAGTTTGTCAATTCATATGTATTGATAATTACTCGTGGTTGGAATTCAAAAGTTGGAAACAAAGAAGAAGCATTGGTAATTGAACAATATGACTTTGGCAATAGAAATGATGCCAAAGATAGCATGATAAAGTTTTGCAAGACCAATGACTTATTCATTGCAAATATCTTTTTTCAACAACCTAAATGATGACTATACATGTGGACCTTGCCAGATGGAATACACAGGAATCAAATCAATTACATCTCTGGAAAGAGTTGACAAACTCAATAATATTGGTCAGAACAAGGGCAGGGTCCCACTGTGAAACAGACCATCAATTGTTTATATGCAAGTTTAAGTTAAAGCTAAAGAAAATGAAAACAAGTCCATAAGAGCCAAAATACAATCTTGAGTATATCACACCTCAATTTGGAGGCCCTCTCAAGAACAGATTTGATGCATTGAACACTAGTGACTGAAGATCAGATCAGTTGTGAGATGACATCAAGAATATCATACATGAAGACAACAAAATGTCATTAAAAAACAGGAAAGGGAGAAAACACTAAAATGGGTGCAGAAGAGACTCTAAAACTTGCACTTGAATAAAGAATAGTTAAAGCAAATGGAAGAAATGAAGAAATGAAACAGCTGAACAGAATATTTCAAAGGACAGCTTGAGAAGACTAAGTAAAGTATTATAATGAAGTATGCAAAGACCTGGAGTTAGAAAATCAAATGGAAGAACATGCTTGGCATTCCTCAGATTGAAAAAAAAAACTGAAGAAAAAAATTCAAGTTTTGAGTTGCAATATTGAAGGATTCTATAGGCAAAATATTGACACAGAAAGCATCAAAAGAAGATGGGAAGAATACACAGAGTTACTGTAACAAAAAGAATTGGTTGGCATTCAACCATTTCAGAAGGTAGATTCAACTATTTCAGAAGGTAGCATATGATTGAGAATGGTATTGAAGGAAAAATTACAAGTTGCACTGAAGGGATTGTGAAAAATAAGGCTACACGAATTGTTAACGTACCCACTGAAATGTTTCAACAAATGGATGCAGTGCTGGAGGCACTCACTTGTTTATGCCAAGAAATTTGGAAAACAATTACCTGGCCAATTGACTGGAAGAGATGCATCGTTTTGCCCGTTCCAAAGAAAGGTGATCCAACAGAACGAGGAAATTATTGAACAATATCATTGGTATCAAATATTTTGGTGAAGATAATTCAAAAATGGTTACAGTAGTACATCAACAGGAAACTGCTAAAAATTCAAACCAGATTCAGAAGAGGATTCGGAATGAGGGATATCACTGCTGATGTCAGATGGATCTTAACCAAAAACAAAGAATACCTGAAGGATATTTGCCCATGTTTTATTGGCTATGTGAAGACATTTGACTGTGTGGTCATAACAAATTATGGATGACATTGTGAAGAATAGGAGTTCCTAAACACTTAACTATGCTCGTGAGGAACCTACACATAGAACACAAGGCAGCTGTTTGAACAGAACAAGGGGATGCTGTATGGTTTAAAATCAGGAAAGGTATGAGTCAGAGTAGTGTCCTTTCACCATACTTATTTAATCTGTATGCTGAGCAAATAATCTAAGAAGGTGGACTATATGAAAAAGAACATGTCATTAGGATTAGAGGAAGACTCATTAATTACCTATGACATGCAAATGACACAACTTTGCTTGCAGAAAGTGAAGAAGACTTGAAGCACTTACTGATGAAGAACAAAGACTACACCTTCAGTATGGATTATACCTCAACATAAAGAAAACATAAATCCTCACAGCTGGACCAATAAGCAACATCCTGATAAACAGAGAAGGGATAGAAGTTTTCAAAGATTTCATTTTACCTGGATGAACAATCAATGCCAATGGAAGCAGTAGTCAGTAAATTGAGTGACATATTTATTGTATTGGGAAAATCTTCTGCAAGAGACCTCTTTAAAGTGTTAAGAAACAAAGATGTCACTTTGAAGACTAAGGTGAACCTGAGCCAAACCATGGTATTTTCAATCACCTCATATGCATGTGAGAGATGGACAATAAATAAACAAGATCGAAAAAGAATTGATTCATTTGAATTATGGTATTGGTGAAGAATATTGAATATATCATACAATGCTGAAAGAATGAACAAATTGGTGTTGGATGAAGTAATGCTGACATGCTCCTTAGAAGCGAGGATGGCAAGACTTCACCTCTCACACTCATGTTGTTACAAGGGACCTGGAGAAGGATATCATGGTTGTTAAAGTAGAGGATCAGCAGAAAAGGGGAAGGCTCTCAACAAGATGGACTGACATTGTGGTTGTAATGATGGGACCAAGCTTAGCTACAATTGTGAGGATGACACAGGAGCAGGCAGTGTTTCATTCTGTTGTACATAGTGTTGCTATGAGTCAGAACCAACTTGATGGCACCTAACAATTTCCCTGCCCTCTTCTTACCTTCTCATCTTTTGTCTAGAGTGTTTCCCATTTGTTTTTATTTAGATGATTATTTAGAGGATCACAATACTCATGTATTATATTAGTTGTTTTATTAGCCAATCTCTTTTTTGGCTGAAAGATGACCTCCAGGAGTGGCTTGAGTTCCAAGTTTAAAGGGTACGCAAGGTGATAGTCCTGAAGATTCCACTACTCTCTGCTGGTCCAGTAAATCTGCACCCCCCACCCCCTTTTTTTTAAGAAATTTAAGTTTTGTTATACATTTTTCTCCCATTTCACACAGTGCCATGGTCAGTATTGGAATGGTCAGTATTGGTAGATAGGTACCATGTAGTTCTTCTTTTCTAAAGTAGGAGAGGCTGTGATTTGTGTGACTATTAGTCCCATAGACTGTTTTCTTCTTTGGGTCTTTGGTTTCCTTCTTTCTCTTTTGCCACATGTGATTAGAGATCAATAGTTGTGTGTCATTTCTTCTTTGCATCTCAAAGTGATCACTGAGTCCAAATGCTTTATGTGCAGATGGGAAAAATGAAGAACAAGCTGAGCAAGTTACTTCTTTTTCCAGTGTCACATGGAGATGGCAGCAAAGCTGGGACTAGAATGAAGAACCAGGTGTTCACATTCACCACAGGAATCTCAACAACATGCCTCTTGTCTTACTCATTCCACTGGGGCTGAGTCTGAGCTGCAGAGCTGGACAGTGACTCCAACTGAGCACTGAGATAAGACTGCGTATGACAAGTTTCTCAGCTCCTAGTCTCAGAGCTGGGCAAAGTGTATGGTTAAGTTGGGATGACTTCTTAGGGGATTTCTGTGCCTCCATGCTGCTTTTTCAGCCAGTTGGTGGAGGATAAGGCAAGGCCTACAGCACTGACTTTCTGATTTAGCAAGTTGACTGGTTTAAATGTTTTGCTGGCACATATGATGAGCAAAGATGATTTTCAGACATGGATTTTCACAAGTTTTTTTTTTTTTCCTTCATGAAAGAAAATGAGGTAAATGTTTGCACATGTACCAAGGGGAAGAAGAGAAGAAAAGAAGGATAGGATGTAAGGCTGAAGCTAAAAGAATTGCCTTACTAGTGTTCTCCAGGAGACAATGAACATCAGCTTCTCCCCTGAACCCAAACGTGGTGGTTAAGGTTATGTGAACTTGGCTGGGCTGGGTTTTGAGTGACTGGGCAGCTGGATTTAGTTATACTCCATGATGGAATCTACTGGAGCAGCTGAGAAGCTGCCTCTTGCTCCCAGCCCACTGGAAGCTCCCATATATAAGAATCAGCTTTGAAAGAAGTCGCTGAGTTTTTGGCACACTTGGATCCTGCTTGTAGTTGACTCTCCATTCAGCAGCCTGCCATGTTGTCAGCTGATCTTGGGATTATTCCTAGATTTGAACCAGTGGCCTGCCATGTCTGCTAATTTTGGGACTGCGCCATTTTACTTGTAGACCTTGGGTTTGTCAGCCTCAGCAACCAGCAGCTGCCCTAGTGAAGAGATGCCTCCAGTTCCAGTCGGCTGGTATTAAGAGTCAGAACTAAAGCCCAAGGTCAAGGGATCTTCACCCAGCCGCTAGAGCTGGCACTTTAAACTTGGACTTCTAACCTCCTAAGTTGTAAGAGAATAAACCCCTGTTTGTTAAAGTCATCTACCTGTGGTATTTCTGTTAGAGTGGCACAAGATAACCAAACACCATGTGATGTGGATCGGGGGAACAAGGCAATTTCTTTTGCTTATAGGTGGATCCCATCATTTCCACACTCATTTGGCAGCTTGAGAATGCAGCTTTGAGAAAAAGTGCTCAGAAGTCTTGACCAAGGACCAAGACAACTGCAGCTGAGCAAGATACTTCCTGACCCTCAAGGAGAACAGTGAGAAAGAGTACATTGATCAGAATATTTATGAGTTCACCTAAGACACACTTTTGTAAAGTGATGGGTTCTTGCATCATACAGATGGCAAGCAAGAGGCAGAGAAAATGAGTTATTAAGGTTATGTAATAGTGAAAAATATGAAATCTCATAGAAAAAGAGGCACTGCCACTCCCCTGTTTCTACATTTCTTGGTTCTCTAAGGCTGCTCTCTGGGAACTTCTCCTTTTCTACTGTCCTTGATGTCCACTGATTTTTAAATATGTGATTAAATAGCTATGGAGAGGAAAAGTATATGATACCTTTTGCTATTAGCTCTAAACCTTCTGGTTTATGATCTGCTTGCTTTTAAACATTTGAAATTGCCTTTCCTCACTATCTGCAAATTGAAAGTCTCTGTGATAGATACTGTGAAGCACACAACCATGGAAAAGATAAGGTTCCTGAGCTGCAGGAGCTCACAACACTAGAAAAAAGGGGAGAAGTATAGTCAAACCTACTGCCATAGAAGGCTGTTTGTGGAAACTGGAATGAGTGATTTGAAGGAAGCATTTAAGAAACTGAGGCAGAAGGAAGTATATATCACAGTTGTGAACAAGGTCAACTTTACGAAAGAGGTGACATTTGTTTTGGTTATCTAGTGCTGCTCTAACAGAAAATACCGCAAATAGATGGCTTAAACCAACAGGGATTTATTCTCTTGCAGTTCAGTTGGCTAGAAGTCTGAGTTCAAAATGACAGCTCTAGAGTCTGGGTGAAGGCCCCCTGATTTTGGGCTTCAGCTCTGCCTCTTGCTTCCAGCCCACTGAAGCTGAAAGCTTCTCTTAACTCAGGCAGCTGCTAGCTGCTGAAGCTGACAAACCCAAAGTTGACAGGTAAAATGGCACAGCCCAAAGATTATCAAGCAATACAGCAGACCACTAGTTCAAGTCCAGAAACAGTTCCAAGATCAGCAGGCAACATAGCAGACTGCTGAATGAAGACTCGGTTACATGCAGGGTCAAAGCATGCAAAAAAGATCAGAGACCTTTCTCGCAGCTGTTTCTTATATACTGGAAGCAGACCACATCTCTAAGGAAGCTACTCAACTTCTCACAGTAGATTCCACCAAGGAGTTGATTACCAGTATTATCATGGGGAGTAACTACATCCTGCTGCCCAGTCACTGAAAACCAGGTCCAGCCAACTTGACACATAACCTTAACTACAACAACATTTTCTTAGTACAAGATCAACATACAAAAATCAGTTGTATTCCTCTACACAAGCAAAAAGATTGCTGAAAAGGAAATAAGGAAATCAAAACCATTTACAATAGCTACCAAAAAAAATAAAATACTTGGGAATAAATCTTACCAGGAACACAAAAGACCTGTACAAACAACATTTTCATAGACCTAAAGTCATAAGACAATAAGATTTATTTTCATGGCAATAATAAAGTTTTAAATATATTTGTGTACCCAAGTCTCTAATGGTAATAGAATATTTATTTCTGTAGTGACTTTTGTTCAATAATTCTTTAACTTGAACACTTTTTGGTAGAAAGGTGTCAAGTACTGCTTTGGTTACTTTATGCTGCTCTAACAGAAAATACCACAAATGGGTGGTTTTAACAAATGAACGTTTATTCTCTTACAATTTTGGAGGTTAGAAGTCCAAAGTGAAAGTGCCAGCTCTAGGGGCTGGGTGAAAGCCCCTCAACCTTGGGCTTCAGCTCTGCCTCTTGCTCTTGGCCCACTGGAACTAAAGGCTGTCAGCTAGAAGCTGACAAACCCAAAGTCAACAAGTAGAATGGCACAGTCCTGATGTTACCACACAACATGGCAGGCTACTAATTTGAATCTAGAGACAGTCCCAAGATCAGCAGGAAACATGCATGGCAGGCTGTTAAATGAAGACTCAGCTACATGGAGAATTCAACCATTCCCAAAGCTAGAGACCTTTCTCAACACTTCTCCTTATATACTGGAAGCAGACCACATCACTAAGGCAGATACTCAGCTGCTCCAGTAGATTCCACCATGGAGTAGATTACCAATCTCAGCATGAGAAATAAAAACATCCAGGTTCCCATGCACTCAAAACCACAGCCAATCAGACACATAACCTTAACTACCACAAGTACTGTGCCTCTACAAAGGTCCAAATCCAGTTTGACCAAAGGACTATTTCTCTGCCATTGCAGGTAGCTATTGAGGTTTCAGGTGTTCTAATAAATAGCAGTCTAATAAGTAGCATAAAGCCAGTGAAACCTTATGAATAGCAGTGAAACACTGTCTGATATATTACTGGAAATTTTTATGAATAGCTCTGAAACATTGTCCTATACAGTGCCAGAAGACAAGCCCCTTAGGTCGGAAGGCACTCAAAATATGACTGGGAGAGAGCTGCCTAATAAGAGTAGAGCCTGTCTTAGTGATATGGATAAGGTAGAGCTTTTGGGGCCTCCATTTGCTGAAGTGGCACAACTCATTATGAGAAGAAACAGCTGCAAACATCCATTAATTATTGGAACATTATTATGAGTGTACGAAGTATGAATCTAGGAAAATTGGAAGTTGTCAAAAATGAAATGGAAAGCATAAAGATTGATATCCTAGGGATTAGTGAGCTGAAATGGACTGGTTTTGGCCATTTTGAATCAGATAATCATATGATCTACTAGGCCAGGAATGACAAATTGAAGAGGAATGGCTTGGCATTCATCATCACAAAGAATGTTTCAGGATCTATCCTGAAGTAAAATGCTGTCAGTGATCGAATAATATCCATATGCCTACATGGATAGCCAATTAATACCACTATTATTCAAATTCACAGTCCAACCACCAAAGCTAAAGATGAGGAAACTGATGAATATTTTACAAACTTCTGCAGTCTGAAAATGACCGAACATGCAATTAAGATGTGCTGATTATCACTGGTGATTGGAAGGCAAAAGCTGGAAACAGAATAATCACCATTAGTGATTTGGCCTTGGAGATAGAAATAGTGCTGGAGATTGCATGAAAGAAATTTGCAAGACCAACAACTTATTCATTGCAAATACCTTTTTTTAACAACAACACAAATGGTAGCTATACACATGGACTTTGCCAGATGGAGTGCACAGGAATCAGCTCAACTACATCTGTGGTGAGAGGCATTGGAGAAGCTCAATATCTTCACCCAAAACAAGGCCAGGAGCTGACCGTGGAACAGACCATCAATTGTTCATATGCAAGTTCAAGTTGAAGTTGAAGACAATGAAAACAAGTCCACAAGAGTCAAAACATGACCTTGATAATATTGCTCCTGCATTTAGAGACAATCTAGAGGATAAATTTGATGCATTGAACACCAATGACTGAAAACCAGAGGAATTGTGAGATGATATCAAGAACATCATCCATAAAGAAAGCAAGAGGTCATTAAAAAGATAAGAAGAAAAGACCAAAATGGATGTCAGAAGAGACTCTGAAACTTGCCCTTGAGTGGAGAGTACCTAAAGCAAATGGAAGAAATGACAAGATGAAAGAGCTGAACAGAAGATTTCAGAGAGCAGCTTGAGCAGACAAGTCCAATTACTATAATGTAATGTGCAAAGACCTGGAGTTAGAATACAAAAAGGGAAGAATATGCTTGGCATTTCTCAAGCTCAGAAACCTGAGGAAAACATTTAAGCCTCAGGTTGCAATATTGAAAGATTTATGGGCAATATCTTGAATGATACAGGAAACATCAAAAGAAGATGGAAAGAATATACAGTCACCGTACCAAAAGGAATTGGTCGATCTTCATCAATTTCAGGAAGTGGCATAAGATCAAGAACCAATGGTATTGAAGAAAGAAGTTGAAGCTGCACTGAAGGAACTGGCAAGGAACGAGGCTTCAGGAATTGACAGGATACCCACTCAGATGTTTCAAAAAATGGATGCCACATTAGAGGCACTTACTCGGCTATGCCAAGGTATTTGGAAGACAACTACCTGGCCAACAAACTGGAAGAGATCCATATTTGTACCCATTCTACAGAAAGGTGATCCCACAGAATGTGGAAATTATTTAACAATATCTTTAATATCACATGCAATTAAAATCTTATGAAGATGATTCAAAAACAGTGTGTTGTTGTTGTTGTTGTTGTTATGTGTCATTGAGTTGGACCCAACTCATAGCGATCCCTTCTTGGGTTTCTGAGGTGGTATCTCTATGGAAGTAGATTGCCTAACCTTCCTTCTGAGGAGTGGCTGGTTGGTTTGAACCTCCAACCTTCTGGTTAGCAGTCAAGTGCCTTAGGCACTACACTACCAGAGCTCAAAAATGGTTACAGTAGCATATTGACAGAACTTCCAGAAGCAAACTGGATTCAGAAGAGGACATGGAATGAGGGATATCATTGCTGATATCAGATGGATCTTGGCTCGGAGCAAAGAATACCAGAAAGATGCTTACTTGTGTTTTATTGACTATGCAAAAGCATTTGATTGTGTGGATCATAACAAATTGTGGATAACATTGAGAAGAACGGGAATTCCAGAACACAAGTGTATTCATGAGGAACCTCTGCATAGACCAGGAGGTTGTCATTCAAACAGAACAAGGGGACACTGTATGGTTTAAAATCAAGAAGGGAGTGCGTCAGCGTTGTATCCTTTCACCATATTTATTCAATCTATATGATGAGCAAATAATCAGAGAAGCTAGACTATATGAAGAAGAATGTGGAATCAAGATTGGAGGAAGAATTATTAACAACCTGCAATATGCTGATGACACAACTTTGGTTGCTGAAAGTGAGGATGACTTGAAAGACTTATTGATGAAGATTGATGACTACCATCTGCAGTATGGATTATACCTCACTATTCAGAAAACAAAAATTCTCACAACTCGACCAATAAGCAGCATCATGATAAATGGAGAAAAAATTGAACTTGTCAAAGACTTCCTATTACTTGGTTCTACAATCAACACCAATGAAAGCAGCAGTCATGATATCAGATTGGGCAATTCTGCTGTAAAGGACCTCTTCCAAGTGTTGAAGAGCAAAGATGTTTCCTTGAAGACTAAGGTGCACTTGACACAAGCCATGGTATTTTCAATCACCTCATATGCATGTGAAAGCTAAACAATGAAAAAGGTAGACTGAAGAAGAATTGATGTTTTTAGTTGTGGTGTTGGCAAAGAATGCTGAAAGTACCATGGACTGCTAAAAGAACTAACAAATCTGTCCTGGAAGAGGTGCAGCTGGAATACTCCTTGGAAATAATAATGGCCAGGCATCGTCTTAACTACTTTGGTCATGTTATAAGAAGGGACCATTCCCTGGAGCAGGATATCATGCTGATAAAGCGGAGGGACAATGAAAAAGGGGAAGGCTCTCAACCGAGATGGATTGACACAGTGGCTGGTGATGGGCTCAAGTATAGCAAAGATTGTGGGGCTGGCACAGGTCTGGGCAGTGTTTCATTCTGCTGTACATGAGTCACTATGAGTCAGAGATGACTCTATGGCACCTAACAACAGAAAACTTTCACTAATTTTCTGACTAGAATTATCCCCATTCCCAGGGATAATCCAGGTGATCCAGAACCTTCAATAAGTGGAGTTATTAACACAGCTGACAAAATGACAATGTCTCTAACTCATCTTCATCATCAGAGTAAATTTCTATGGGTTGTGTATTTTTTTTTATGTGTACATTAAAATATATCTGTAAGTTTACATGCAGTGTTTCCAATCCTCAATGACAAATGAAGATAAGATTTATAAAGATACTGATAATAAAAAGCAATAATAATAAGAACTAGAAATAAATGAGGCCTTTGATTTACATGAGAACTTACGATGGAGTTGTCAGAACAGATCCCTGTTATAAGTTGGGGAGCACCTATATTCAAGAATCCTCTGGCTTACTCAAAATCCATGTTTTCTTACCCTCAGAAGTAGAGATAAATATACATCCATATTTTATATATAGAATAACTGCACACATTTTATTCTCAAAATTCATACATTGCAGCCAATTGTATACTTAATAAAGGAAACAAAACATCCGTATATATCAACAAATGACACTAACTTGTCAACATCTCTAAAAGCCAGGCAGCATATCAAAAAATCTGGTTTCAGCCTTTACCAATTGTGTGTTTATGATCAGAGACTTCAATCTCTCCAGTCCTTCTTCCAACTGTTATAAAATAAGTTAGTTAGTTAAAGTTCAATGGGTAAGACTTACAGTTTTAAATATTATTTAAAATATTAAAATTATACATCTTTTTTTTTTCTTGTACATTCTAACAATATTCATGTAGAATAGCAAACAAAAATTCTATCTCTCACTCCAGCCCCTCTTCTAATCTCTTCCAACTGTTGGGTGGTCACCCTGTGAGTCTCATTTCTATGGATTTACTTACATATGCACACTTGTACAATATAGGTTTTTTTGCACCCCCACAAATGAGATAATATTTTATATAATTCTATAAATGACTTTCTTCACTTAACAATATAGCTTTGTGATCTTCTGATTTCACAACATTACAGCTCCTCACTGACTGCTGCCGGAGACTTTATGTGATGGGTGGACTGTAGTTTATGAAGCACTCCTTTTCCATTAACATTAAGTTGATCCCAATTTTTGTATCACAAGTAATTCTTTGTAAATTTAGTATATGCTTCATTGTGCACATATGGTAGTGTTGTTGTTGTTGTTATGTGCCATCGAGTCAGACCTGACTCATAGGACCCCTTCTTGGGTTTCCAAGGCAGTATCTCTAAGGAAGTAGATTGCCCAAACTTCCTTCTGAGGAGTGGCTAGTGGGTTTGAACCACCAGCCTTCTGGTTAGCAGTCAAGTGCCTTAGGCACTAAGCTACCAGAGGTCCTACATATGGTAGTACTTTCCAGAAAAGCAACATGTAGAAGTGGCATTTGTCTGCTTCAGGGTTATGTATTTAAATATGCATATTAACATTTAAATTGTCAATAGACATATGAATAGGTGGGATTTCCACAGTGGTGATTGGATGCTCCTTGGCATCTTTACTTGCATGTTGCACATGTACCTCAAATTAGTGTCCAAAATTCAAGCCCTTTCCCTCCCCACTCCTGTGTCTTCTCTAGTCTTTCTTAATTATACCACCATATCTCAGTTTGCAAACCCACAAACCACAAGTTATCCTGTACTCCTATGTTTCTTTTATCCTTCTCATCCTATTCACCCACAAGAATTGTTGGTTCTACCTTCAAACTATAACTAGAATCCATTCACTTTCTTCAGTCTCCACTATTAATCCAAGTGACCATCATCTCTCACACAGACTATGGCAATAACCTCCTAATAGAGCTGTCTGTTTCTCTTTTTCTCACAATTAAAATGTTTTCTCTATACAGAAGCCAGAGTAATATTTAAACATATAAATCAGATTATATTACTCCCCTGCTTTCATTTCTTCAGTCACTTTCCATTTCACTAAAAATAAAACACAAACTCCTTCTGTGGCTTTGTAGCTCCTATATGACCTTACAGGATTGTATCTCTCCAAACTCACCTGGGACCACTTGCTTTATTATATCCTGGTCATTCACATCCTGATTCAATTGCCTGAAATTACTAATTCCATTCCCACGTTAAAGTCTTCACATTTTCTCTCCCCTCTCTGGAAAGCTCTTTTTCTGCTCTTTGCATGAAAACTTCAGTCTTCAGTTTAATGTCAATTCTTCAGCGATACCTTTTCTAACTTCCCTGTCTATGTAAAGTATCTCTGTCTCTCTGTCCCCATACTATCCTATTGATTTCCTTTAAAGATCTTATCAAAATCTGCAATTATCTGTTTTAAGTGTTCCTTTACTTGTTTATTATCTGTGTCTCCCACATAAAGTGAGTAAACAAGATAAAGGCCTTGTTTTCTTCTCTTTGTATCCCCAGTGTATGGCCCTTGTCATATAGCAGGGGCTCAACAAACAGATGTTGATAGAGGGACTGGATCGCAGATGGTGAAGGTAGGAGCTTCTCCAAGCAGGGATAATACCTGATGTAGGAAAGCAAATAAAGGAGAGCACTGGATGAGATCAGGACCAGAGGGAATCCAGGGTAATATGAGTAAGGAGAGCTGGAAAGGAGATAATGAGAGAAAGACTAGCTGCGGAGGGTCTGCAATGACAAGACGTGTCCTCTGGGCTCCCTGAGCTCACTTGCTTGGTTTCCAATCACATTGCATTATGTTGCTGCCAGCAGCAGACGATGATGAGGGGGTGCGTCACACATCCTAGGACTTGAAACTTGATTTGAATTTCATTTTTTTGAAAGTAGCTCTCGGCGCATCTGCTTTATATTTGACTTTCAAGAGAGCCAATATCTCTTTATTTTCACAACTTCTTTTCCTAGAAATGTCATCATTTGACTTATTCTAAGATCCCTTTGTGTTGGAAGTGTTTAACGGTATAGATACATAGTAAAGTCGCTTAACTTTAAAAAAGTAGCTTCTCAACAAGCTAGTGGCCCATTACTCACTAGGTTAGCAGTAGTGCAGATTTCTCTAATAATTAAAAAAAAAAAGTCCAAAGTGATTCTAGAACCATTAAGGTATGTAATAATGTCATTAAGTATCTCAGTACAATGAGCTACTCCTTTTTCCTTAAGGAATACTAACATTCTTTTCAAATGAAGGCATTTGGGGGTTATCTGAAAAGGTATGTGTGTAAGAGAAAATACTCTTTATTTCTTTTTTGTAGTTTGAACAAAACCTTTATCCCTTTCAAGATTTTTAGGTATATGTTTCTTGCTTACTTGGAAATGTAAATTATGAAATTTAAAGATACAAGGAGTTGATTTTCTTATAGCACTGATATCTTATGGAGAAGGTGCTGCAGCCTCTGAGTTTCAGCATCTGTCTGTTGTCAAGAACATCAGTTACCAAGTAGGAAGAGCTGGGCATCTCTGCATTGGGTCAGGGTTTAGACTGAGGCCTGCAGCTGGCTGCTGAGCCTGTGGGGGAGGCTGCTAGTTACCTCACTTCTCACTGTACATTGGAGTCTGGCAAGACCTGTTACCACAAACTTATTTTTGTTACTAAAATGGAAATTTAAAAAATATGACTTGCTTTATGGTAATGTCTCAGAAGCACTTAGCTGCAACAGAGGTGGCTGTCTTTATTAGATTTATTAATGAAGTTGGTACAGGAATTCTCTCCATCAGTGACCATTTTAACCTTTTTGTATGAACAGATTTTAAACAAAACATACTTTAAAATGTCAGTCTGTGATCAACTTTAAAAATACGTAAACTACAACAGAAAAATGTTGACATACTAAACTCTCAAATCTAAGCTGCATTTTTCATAATGATCCCAAAAGTTTGCTCTTTGTTGTATAT
>NW_006921785.1:1706468-1708649 GCF_000298275.1 Orycteropus afer afer
GAAACACCACCTGGTCCCACACCAACTCCCTGATCCTTGTTATATTGCTATATCCCTGCAGCCACTGTGTCAATCCACCTCGTCAAGGGCCTTCCCCTCTTTTCTTGACCCTCCACTCCACCTTACCAAGCATGACATCCTTCTCCAGGGAATGGTCTCTTCTGAGAACATAACATGACCAAAGTAGGTGAGACGAAGTCTGGCCATTCTCACTTCCAAGGAGCATTCTGGTTGCACTTCCTCAAGAACAGATTTGCTAGTTCTTTTAGAAGTCCATGGTACTTTCAGCATTCTTCGCCGGCACCACATCTAAAGAGCATCAATTCTTCTTTACTCTTCCTTATTCATTGTCCAGCTCTCACATGCATATGAGGTGATTGAAAATACCATGGCTTGTGTCACACGCACCTTAGTCCTTCAGGAGACATCTTTGCTCCTCAGCACTTGAAAGAGGTCCTTTGCAGCCAACTTGCCCAGTGCTATACATTGTCTGATGTCCTGACTGATGCTTCCATTGGTGTTGATTGTAGAACCAAGCAATGTGAAGTCTTTGAAAACTTCAATCTTTTCTCCATTTATCGTGATGCTGCTTATAGGTCACGTTGTAAGGATTTTTGTTTTCTTTATATTGAGATGTAATCCATACTGCAGACTGTATTCTTCATCTATTATGCTATCTTCAGCATTATTTCTGTCACTAAGGCCAAATTTTCCAACTACCAGTTCTTTGTTTCCAACTTGCACATTCCAGTCATCAGTGATAATTAACACATTGTGATTGCGTGTTCGGTCAATTGCAGACTGCAGAAGTTGATAAAAATCTTCAATTTCCTCACTTTTGGCTTTGGTGGTTGGTGAGTAAATTTGAATAATAGTAGTATTAACTGGCTTTCTTGTAATAGTATGGATATTATCCTATCACTGACAGCATTGTACTTCAGAACAGATCTTGAAACATTCTTTGTGATGATGAAAGCCATGCCATTCCTCTTTAATTTGTTATTCCTGGCATAGTAGATCATATGGTTGTCTGATTCAAAGTGGTCAATACTGGCCCATTTCAGCTCACTAATGCCTAGGATAACAATATTTATGTGTTCTATTTCATTTTTGACAACTTCCAATTTTCTTAAATTCATACTTTGTATATTCCATGTTCTGATTATTAATGGATGTTTGCATCTGTTTCTCCTCAATTTAAGTCATGCCATGTCAGCAAATGGAGGTATCAAAAATTTAATTGATCCATATCAGTAAGGTTGGTTCTACTCTGAAGATGCAGCTCTTTCCCAGTCATATTTTGACAGCCTCCTGACCTAAGGGGCTTGTCCTCCTGCATTGTATCAGACAATGTTTCTGGGCTATTCATAAAGTTGTGCAGTAATGTATCAGACCGTGTTTCTCTGTTATTCATAAGGTTTTCCCTGGCCAATTCTTTTGAGAAGTGGATGGCTTCCTCTTTCTTCCTACTCTATCTCAGTCTGTAAGCTGTGTTGAGACCTGTGCACCATGTGAAACCCTGCTAGCATTTGAAATGCTGGTGGCACAGCCTCCAATCTCACAGCAACATACAAGCCACCACACTATGACAAAAATGACAGTTAAGTTTCCCTCTTTTAGCTTTTTGAAACCTCTCCACCCTCCCCTTACCTGGATCCCTGCTGCTGCTTGTTCTCATCCCCCTGGGTTTTCTTTACCCCACTTTCCTGCCTCTTGGGGGTGGGGCCTGGGTCCCTCCCCTTACCTGGATCCCTGAAAAAGATTTACAGCTTTGGAAACCCTATGGGGAAGTTCTATTCTATCCTAAAGATCACTATGAGTCACAATCAACTCAATGGGGTGCTTTTTGGTTTTAAGATCTTTATTTATTTTTCTTCTTTCTAATATTTGGAAGAATCTTAAAGTGTATTCCTTTAACTGTAATTTTTGGCAAGAAAGTAGGATGGGAGGGAAAAAGAAGAAAAAGTAAAAGAAAGAAAGATGAGAATAAAGGAATGCAGGATGGAGAGGCCGAGAGAAAGGAGTGAGTAATAAAACCAAGAAATAAAGAATTGTTTTTTGTTTGTTCCTCTTTAGAAGATCCTAAACTGCCTTTTGTCATAGTAATATCAAAATTGTGGGGTTTTTTTGTTTGTTTTCTTTTCAGTAACAATATATTTTATTGTTGTTGTTGTTGTTGTT
>NW_006921785.1:1708749-1713750 GCF_000298275.1 Orycteropus afer afer
CCTTGGGTTTCCAAGGCAGTATCACTACGGAAGTAGGATTGCCCAACCTTCCTTCCGAGGAGTGCCTGGTGGGTTTGAACTGCCAGCCTTCTGGTTAGCAGTCAAGTGCTTTTAGCCACTATGCTACCAGAGCTCCTGTATTTTATTAGTTTACTGTAAAAAAAAGCATTTTTATTTTGAAATAGTTATTGATTCACAAAAATTAGCAAAGATAATATGGAGAGGCCTCATGCCCTTTTACCTCAGTTTCTCCCATTGGTTACAACTTAAGAATAGTTAAAAAAACTCAAACCCCCAAACTCACTGCCATCCAGTTGATGCTGACTCAGTGATTCTAAGGGATAGAGTATAACTGTTCCAAAGATTTCCAAGGCTGTGAATGTTTATAGAAGCAGAATTCCTTATCTTCTTCCCATGGAGCAACTGGTGGATTCAAACTGCTGTACTTTCAGTTAGCAGCCAAGCACTTTGTATCACCAGGGGTCCTGCTCAGTACAATATCAAAACCCAAAAACTGACATTGATACAATGTGAATGCAAGTTCCTTATACATTTTATTAAATGTATAGATTCATGTAACCACTGCATCAAGAGACAGAACTATCCCATCTCCACAGTGATTTCCCTCTTGCTACCCTTTGTATTCATACCCCACCTTGTCCCCTTCAGCCCTACCACCAGTCTGTTCTCCATCTCTATTATTGTGTCATTTGAAGCATGTTATATGAATGGAATCATACCATATGCAGTGTTTTAAAATTGGCTTTTCAAATTCAGCTTAATTCTCTTGAAATCCATCTAAGTTTCTGTGTGTAAGCACTCAACTACCAGCTGAAAATTGGTGGTTAGACCCCACACAGAGGTGTTTCAAACATAGCAATGACTGTGAGGAGCAGGACTGGGCAGTGTCTCATTCTGTTGCACATGGGGTCGCTGTGAGTCAGAACCCACTCGACAGCACCTAACAACAACAGAGGTGTCTCAGAAGACAGGTCTGCTTCCAAAAGGTCACAGCCTTGAAAACCCTGTGGAGCAGTTCTACTCTACATATGGAGGTTGCCATAAGTTGGAATCGAGAGCAATACCAACAACAACTGCTAAAGTGCTCTCTACTCAATAAAGCATTGTTCAGATAAATTCTATCCTGACTCTGAGAAAATCAGTAATTCTGTATGATATAGTTAATTTCATTGTGACCTCTCATCCTTTGCACATGCTAACCACACTCTTAGAAATGTCCTTCTTGCCCTGACCTCAGTTCAGCTCTCACTTTCACAAATTTTCTTGAAGAATCTTATAGTTGTCCATTTAATTCTTCTCTCCCGTGACTTGCCAAAGGAGTCATTGCATGCTTGCCAACTTCTGAGCTCCCACTGCATCTTATTCATGTATCTGTTAATATGCAGTGCCAGATTTTTATCCTCCACTAGTTTGGGTGCAACTTAAGGGTAGGGAGCATCTTCTCTTCAGTGCCTAGCAATAAATGGGCTGTTCTCAGTAGGTGCTGGTGGTATTCCTTTTGATTTTAGTTGAATTAAGTTAATGCTATTGGTCTGAGGTGTAGCCATTACATTGGCATTTTAATAGTTTCTTAGATGGTTCTAATGCATGGCCAAGATCTAGAACCATTGCATTGGCAAGATCTAGAACCTCTATATTCCAAAATCCAAACCCACTGTCATTGAGTGGATTTCGTCTCATAGCAACCATATAGGACAGAGCAGAACTTCATCCATAGGGTTTCCAAGGCAGTAATTCTTAACAGAAGCAGACTGTTTCATCTTTCTCCCACAGAGCAGTAGGTTCAAACCACCAACCTATTGGTTAGCAGCCAAATGCCTTAACCACTACACCACCAGTGCTCCTTAGAACCACTGTTTTATATGAGATTTAGTCTATAAAGGGCACTTTATATTATGTATAAGATATTAGATTGCTCTTTTTATCTGCCTACAGACTTCTTTTTTTTTTTTTTTTCTCTCTCTCTCTCAAAAATAAACATTTTCTTGGATTTTGATGCTTAAATGACTCCTATATATTAACAGAAAGATTATACATATATGAATCAGAGTAGGATCCTATGAATTTTGTTTACCATTTTGATTCTATGGAATACATTCTGCAAACAGGAAAAGTATTTTCTTTTCTCTCCATAAAATTTAAATAAATTCAAAACACATTTCTAAGGCTTCTAAAGTCATTAACCAGTGGTTCTCAGCCTTGGCTGCACATTAGAGTCACCTGGGGAGTCTTAAAAATCCCAATGCCTGGGGCTGCACCCTACATCAATTAAATTATATTCTCTGAGGATGAGACCCAGGCACCAGCACTTCATAGAGCTCCCAGGTGATGCCAGTGTGAAGCCAAAGCTGAAGAACCATTGCCCGCAACTAATAAAATTTCTTTTGGACATTCCTAATTTATCTTTATAAACATAAGTGTTAATATCTTTTGTTTAAATGAAGTAACTATTAAATTAATTGGGTAAAGAATAGAAAGAATCATTAATTTTATGTATAATTAAAAATGTTTTAGCTGTCAGAAATCGACACATAGCATTTTGCTATAGACGAAGTACATGCACTCTCATTAGTTTATTTGTTTCTTATGAAAAAAAAAAGCAAGACAGAAACAGCAATTGTTGGTAGCTTTTACAGACGAGAAAACTGAGGCATAGATAAAGTGATGCTGGGCCTAGGATGAGGTAAGCAAGGTCCTTTGAGGTAGAAATTTAAAAAAGTGTACACTCTCAAGGTTGTACCAGTACAGGTTGCCACATGAATATTGAGTGCCACCTTAAAATATACACCCTAGATACCTCACCTCACTCTGATCTAGGCCCTGAAAATAAGTTACTCAAATCACACAGTGAGGGAGGGGGTGGAAGGATGCTGAGATCAAAATCTGAGGCCCCTGTGCTTTTGTAGCTCTGTGGTTGTTGTTGGGTGCCATCGAATGGATTCTGACTCAGGGCAACTCCAATGTATGTCAAAGTAGAACTGTGCTCCACAGAGTTTTCTACAGTGTAAATTTTCAGAAGCAGATCCTGTCTTCTGAAGTGCCTCTGGGTGCGTTCACTAACCTTTATGGTTATTAGTCAAGCACTTAATTCTGTGTCAGTGAGAGAATTCTGTGATGGCAGCATCAAAAACCCATTGCTGTTGAGTTGACTCCAATTCATAGCTATCCTGTAAAACAGAGTAGAATTGCTGCATAGGGTTTCCAAAGCTCTAAATCTTTATGGAAGCAGACTGCTATATCTTTCTCCTGTGGAGAAGCTGGTAGGTTTGAACCACTGACCTTTCAGTTAGCAGCTGAGCACCTTAATCACTGAGTCACCAGAGTTTCCTGGAGGGCAACATACTATGTCTTAATTGATACAATACAGTCAAGTTTTTTTTTTTTTTCCCCCTAAAATCAGAACTGATTACTGTTTCCTAGTTGGGAGCCAAATGAAGTAGTTGGGTCATGTTTTGGTGCCATTTTACACTGAAGAAAACAAAATAAAAATTATGCTTCTTAAATACTTAAAGCACATTCAGCGTGCTGAGTTGTCTATACTGTGAGACACACCTAGGAACTCAACCAACAGAGGAAATAGATTCTCATCTTGTCCTGGGGTGCACACTCACTGGACAGAATCATCAGCATTATTGTTATTAGAAAGTTAGTGCTCTTTCTCTTTCTTGATGTTCTTGTTTACTGTCTCTATCCTTTTCCAACCACATGCAACTGAATTTGCCAAAAAAAAATTCAAAATAAATGTATAATGCTAAAAATGCTCCATTGCTGTCAAGCTGATTCCAACTCATAGCAATCCTATAGGACAGAATAGAACTGCCCCATAGGGTTTCCAAGGCTGTAACCTTCATGGAAGCAGAGTGCCTCAGCTTTCTCCCATGGAGTGGCTGATGGGTTGATACCACTGACTTTTCAGTTAGTTGATGAGTGCTTAATCACTGTGCCACCAAGTTCCTTTGAGTATGATGCTATTCCTTCATATAAGGAAATGTCCCCATTTGGACCTGCAAAAATCTTGTTTGAGGATGTTAGAGATATTGTTGGTGGAGTGTAGGGTTTAAAGAGGTAGAGATGAGTGTGGGAAATGGAACTAAAGTATTTGTTTATCAAGTATTTATAGAAGGAAATTTTTCTATTAATAAAAGTTGTATGCCATTTTCTTTGCTTGGAGCCCTTTCATTTTTTCAAGTTCACCAAAAACAAAAACTCCAATGAAGAAAAGTAATGAGAAATATAGACCTTACCTAACATTTTTAGAGATTATTACATTGTATGATACACAGAATTACATTGCCTTCTTAAAGTCTCTCTTTTTCCTCTCTCTCCTCCTCATTCCAGGCCTTAGAAATTGCCACCCTCTTCCAGAGTCTTTTTTTTTTTTTTTAATTCAGAGAAATTTGGCTGTATTTCTGCATCTATCTTTCAGCTTCTATACCCTATTGCCACTTAGTAGTTATTAAGTATGACATAAGATCAAAATAAAATTTCAGTTGTAGTCTGAAAAAAAAAGCTTTTCTAATCTTCCCAGTTCACCTCCTTTGTATGTGTGTAATTTTTTTCTGTCACATATTTAATTCAGTTTAAATAATTGATATTCCATACATTGTATGGAGGTGGGAGCAATTTACATTTTGCCAGTTTTGTATGGAAACTTGCATTAATTGGAACCATGTTCTGAATTATTCCAGTTGTGCCTTGGCAATCTTTATGAACATTTTCCCTAAGCAGGTATCTGACTGGTGGTGCCTGACAGGTTCTAGAAGATTCAGGGAGAATATTGGAGACTCTTTATACACCTGAAAGGCTAGAAAGATGTTGAGTTAGACTTATTTTTTGAGTCATTATTCTTTGAGACTTGGAACTAGTACCAGTGGGTAGGGATTGGAGACATAGACTCAATATGTGTAAGAACTTTCTTACAGTGCAAAGTATTTCAGAAACTTTATATATAAATATAAATATATATATGTATATGTGTGT
>NW_006921785.1:1714030-1724340 GCF_000298275.1 Orycteropus afer afer
GCCTCGGTTCCTTAAGTATTCAAGCAAAGATGAAACAACCCCAATGTGGGGAAGAGGTTAAAGCACTGAAAAGACAACAAGGTGCTTTTAAACTGTAGTTCCGTAATTATGATATTTACACAACTCCATTTCTTCTCAGGATTAGGTTCTTTCCAAAGAGAGAAAATGGCCACAAATAAAAGGATATGTGTTGGCTTTATTCTCGTGGTTAAGATTAGTTGTTTGCCATAGAAATTCCAAAATGTTATATAGCATGGTGCTTCTTCTTGTGTAAGAGGTAATGCCTTGTTGAATGTCAGATTTTCTATGGAATGGAATTTAATACCAACTCTTTCCTATGGGCCCATCCAGTGAGGTCTAGTGTGAATTCCACAAAAGTCTCATTGTTGAGCAGTCTAAATTTAATAAACGAGAAGTAAAATGTTACGATGAGGCTGTTGTGTTGTCCCTTTTTCTTCCCCTTAAAGTACATGCCACAACATTTTCCAATCACTGGGTTTTGTGTTTAAGAGGCTGTGAAAGAGAAACCTTCTTCGCAGTCTTCTGGGGCAGGCTGCCGCCCACGTCTGTCAGGGGACTGCCATGTGTACATCACACACCCAAACACATCCAGATAGGGCCCGTCCATCACCTACTGGCGGTGATGTGGGCTGCACTGTCTGTAAATCTGGTGAAAATAATGTATTTGTGCTGTAGGATGACATCCCATAATGAGATTGTGATATTCCATAGCATGTGACTTGCTATTTGTGACAAAGATGAATTTCACAGTGAGTGCAGCTGCTGAGAGGTTGCTGGGCCTGGTGGACATTTGTAAGGTAAAGGACTCTCTCAGGCCATCCAGCCATAACTCTTCTCTGCTGGAAATAATTTCTCAGGACTGCCAAGAATGAGTTGAAAATTGAATTTTCTCGAAAGCGTAGCTAAGAATTTAGGCAAAGCGAAATCTCTAAAGAAAAAAAAAAAACATATGTATAAAAGACATATATTGATATTCCTTGATTGCATTTGTGATTTATTGTAAAAGAATCTAACAGTCCACAACCAAGGTTATATGACAGACTCCTGAACCCTCAGCTGATGCAATCAGTGCAAAGTAAAAATAGCCTTTATGTTTAAAATAGAACAATAACTTAAGATGTTCAAGTTCTTACTCCCAGAGTCACATATGAAACATTTTATCCATTCATCACTTCTAAGGGTCCCAAGTTGTAGGGAATACTTACTATATAAATTTGCTCCCCAGGCCAGCAGTATTGGGATCACCTGGGAGCTGGTTAAACTCTTGGGTCCCATGACTGTCTACTGAATTGGAATCTTCATTTTAACAAGATCCCTAGGTGGTCCTCATATACATGAACTTTTCAGAAGAAGCAGTTCAAAAAACATTCTATAATCATTACCAAGTTTGAGCTTTACAACAGCCTTATAAGGTACGTAGATGCCACTATCCTTATTTTACAGTTAAGGTGTTTGACGTTGATAGTGATTAAGGATTTTGCCCACGTAATATGTAAGTGAATGGGGAGCTGAACTCAAACTCATGTCTTGTCACCCTAAATCAAGGGCTCCTTTCTTACCTTCAGTAGATCACATACTGAGTTTGTTTGCTTCTATCCCCAGGAGTGATGACAGGCTCCGTGAAACCATTGTACACTCTCAGTTATTCCCATCATAAATAAGAATCCCACCAAAATCCATTGCCATCAAGTCAATTCTGACTCATTATAAAACTTTATGGAAGCAGACTGCCTCATCTTTCTCATAAATAAGAATGTTGTTAGGTTGTTGTTAGGTGTTGTTGAGTCATCTCTGTTTCAGAGCGACCCTATGTTCAGCAGAACGAAACACTGCCTGGTCCTGTGCCAGCCTCACGATCTTTGCTATACCTGAGCTCATCATTGTAGCCACTGTGTCAGTCCACCTTGTTGAGGACCTTCCCCTTTTTTGTTGACCCTCCATCTTACAAAGCACGACATCCTTCTCCAGGGAATGGTTCCTTCTGACAACATGAAAGTAGGTGAGACAAAGTCTGACCATTCTCGCTTCCAAGGAACATTTCGGCTACACTTCTTTCAGGACAGATTTGTTAGTTCTTTTAGCAGTCCATGGTACTTTCAGCATTCTCTGCCAACACCACAACTCAAAAGCATCAACTCTTCTTTGTTCTTCCTTATTCACTGTCCAGCTCTCACATGCATATGATGCAATTGAAAATACTATGGCTTGTGTCAGGTACTCCTTAGTTTTAAGGAGATATCTTTGCTCTTTATCACTTGAAAGAGGTATTTTGCAGCAGATTTGCCCAATGCCATAAGTCATCTGATATCTTGATTGCTGCTTCCATTGGTGCTGATTGTAGAATCAAGTAACATGAAGTCTTTGACAACTTCAATCTTTTCTCCATTAATCGTGATGCTGCTTATTGGTCCAGTTGTGAGGATTCTTGTTCTTTTTATATTGAGGTGTAATCCATACTGCAACTGTATTCTTGAATCTTCATCAGTAAGTTCTTCAAGTCATCCTCACTTTCAGCAAGCAAAGTTGTGTTGTCAGCGCACTGCAGGTTGTTAATTAGTCTTCCTCTAATCCTGATGCCACATTCCTCTCCAATAGTCTAGCTTCTCAGATTATTTACTCAGCATACAGATATTGTTGTTACGTGCCGTCGAGTCGGACCCAACTCATAGCGACCCCTCCTTGGATTTCCGAGGCAGTATCACTACGGAAATAGATTACCCAACCTTCCTTCTGAGGAGTAGCTGGTGGGTTGGCATCTATAAATGACTTGTTGGACTTGTGGGTACTGCCTAGGGCTGAATCTGGGCAGAGATTTTCTGATTCCCTTGGAATCAAATCTGACCTCAGTCATACTAGTTCTGGATTCCAACAGGTCCAGCATGAGCTACTCCACATTATGGCTTGATTTACAATTGATCACACAAGTCAAGTTGATGATACCCAGACCTGTGTCAAACTATTAACTCTACAATTCCTTTAAGGACTTTATTGCTCCAGTAAAATTTCCCAGGGTAGCCACTGAAACACAGACCAATATAGCAAGTACTCTGTATTATATACCACTGCTAGCAAGAAACGCTCAAAAATGCTTTTCATGACAATGGGATGACTTATTAGCCACTAAGTTGTAATGTAAAATGTAACCATTGCTCTAGGGGCTTTTATACTTCGGCTCTAGCATTCACAGACAGCCTTGTGACAGAGTGAAGCCAGAAGTCAGGGACGTTAAAGTTAACAAGACATAGGCTGAAAGAGTTCTTCGACCTTTTTTGGAATCTGGGACCTCTGAGGGCTTGAGGCTATTAAAGAATCTCATGGGCTTGTAAATGTAGGGACAGTGGAATTGAGTGAAAACGTTGCAGGGCAGGAGTGCAAGGACAGGCTAAGCGCATTAAACCCAGTACTCTGTAGCTCTAGTGCATAGTATGCTATTTTCTCATAAGAGCTTCATAGGCAATTTTAACCAAAGTGATTTTATCAAAAAGAAAACACTGATGTATGCATTTGGGAAGAGGAATTTGACCAGAAAGACTTTTGGATTCTCATGTAATACTCTCAATATCTTTGAAAATTAATCAACTTATCTATTTAATGGGCTAGATGAGATAGTTCAAGAGATTTTAAAGTTAAGAAGGAGCTGTTAATAATGCTGAATTTTTGGCTGAACTGAAGGATGAATGCTGCAGAATGTACAAGAATAGTAATGGGGAAAAGAAGCTGATGCTAATTCACAACTTAATCTGTGTCGTTACAGGTCAGTGAATCTCCCATTTAGATTTTGGAAGATTTAGTTCCTACATGCATAATTCATGTAAGAAGCCACTTTCTTAATTGTTCCAATCTACATGTTTTTTTCTACACATAAAGAATTTCCTTAGGTTACTGAGCACTAACTTGGGTTCCATTGCCTCATCATTTCTTTCCTGTAATTCTGAGATAATAAAATCAACACCTGACTGCATTTCTATCCCTTCTCCTTCATCCTCCAAAAGCCTAAACATGCAAAACCTCATAAGTACAACCTCTGGTTTCTGGAACCACACTTTGTAATGATGTGATTTATGGTCACATCCTTGTTAAAATATTAAACACAGTTACAGACTTCAGTCTCACCTGCAGCCACACTTGAAAAAAGTTGGCTTTCTTATCTGTGAATGATTTTCTCTTTGGAAGCTGTCTTGCCTTATAAATTCTCAATTATCCTTTTCCCCATTTCTTTCACCTAGGAGAAAAAGAGCCCAATCTATAGCAAATCAGAAAGAAATGCTACAGAAGCTTCTTTATAATGATCCTCCTGACCAGTCGCCTGTTTATTAGAGGAACATCCTTGCTCAACACAATGGGTGTGCTTGTCTAGTGTAGATTCCAAAACACATGTGGTCAATTAACATTTCATCACAAGGTATCTCAGGGAAAAAAATCTCTAAAGATATTATTAATAGAAAAATAGTGATGATTCTCATGGAAGATATGATTCTCATTGGAGGATATGACATTTTCAGATGGAAGCACAAATTATCCAGAATTTCAGAATAGATTAGAAAAGATGAAAATGCCTAATTGGGTACCAGTGCTTCAAGCTTTCCTTCCCTTTTTAGTTTTATAGTGAAAGTATTACTAGACACTGGGTATTATTATTAGCCCCATTTTAGAAAAATTTTAGAGGAAACTAAAGTTCAGAGAAGTTAGGTAACTTGTCTAGAGTCACACACAGCTAGCTATTGGCAGCACTGAGATTCAGATTGAGAACAGACAATTTAAACCCTATACTACAGTGCTACTCACATGAGATATGTTGTGAAATGTGAATAGAACACATAATGACAGTATAAATTGAGACTTGGCAAAACTTTTGTTTCCTTCTTGTTTAGGTTTCTATATTTTTCTTCATGATTTCCATTCTGGAATGCCTTTATCACTTGTCTCTGCCTGTTGAAAACAGGTGTATCATTCAAAGGGCTGTTCTAAGAAATTCCTCTCCCCTGTTCTTCCCTCATTTTCCTCATTAATACTTGCAAGTGATACACAAATATATCTTGCTAAAAGAAGTTTTGCAAAAAGCAGTAAAATCATCCCTTCATTTGTCCAATCACAGCTCCTTTCACATTCAGTCTGTATGCTCAACAAATAATCGGAAAAGCTGGACTATATGACGAAGAATGCAGCATCAGGATTGGAGGAAGAACCATTAACAATCTGCGATACACTGATGACACAATCTTGCCTGCTGAAAGTGAAGATGACTTGAAGCACTTACTGATGAAGATCGAAGACTATAGTCTTCAGTATCGATTCCACCTCAACATAAAGAAAACAAAAATCTTCACAACTGGACCAATAAGCTGTATCATGATAAATGGAGAAAAGATTGAAGTTATCAGGGATTTCATTTTACTTGGATCCACAGTCAAAACCCATGGAAGCAGTCAGGAAATCAGATGTCTATTGAAGTGGGTAGATCTGCTGCAAAAGACTTCTTTAAAGTGTTAAGAAGCAAAGATACCACTTTGAAGACTAAGGCATCCCTGACCCAAGCTATGGTATTTTCAATCACCTCATTTGCATGTGAAAGCTGGACAATGAATAAAGAAGAGCAGACAAAAGTTGATGCCTTTGAATTTCGGTGCTGGCAAAGAATACTGAAAATGCCACCGGCTGCCAGAACAAACCTGTCCTGGAAGAAATGCAGTTGAAATGCTCCCTGGAAATGAGAATGGCCAGACTTCATCTCATCTTCTTTGGTTATGTTGTAACAAGGCTTCATACCCTAGTAAAGGATATCATGCTTGGTAAAGTAGAGGGTCAGTGAAGAAGGGGAAAACTCTCAATGGGATGGATTGCTACTTTGGCTACAACGATGGACTCAAACATGGAAAGGATTGTGAGGATGGTCCAGGACCAGGCAGTGTTTTGTTCTGTTGTACATAGAGTCACCATGAGTCAGATTTGACTTGACGGCACCTAACATCAACAACAGCAATGGCTAATAATTAAGAGCATTTCATCATGTATTTGTTAGCCACCTGTGTATTCTTTGGTGGTCTATTCATGTCCTCTGCCCATATTTTAATTAGATTGTTTATCTTTTTGTTATCAAGGTGTTGCAGTTTTCTAAAAATTTTACAGATTAGTTCCTTGTCCAATATGTTTTTTTTTTTTTTTTTCTTCCTAGTCCACAGTTCTCCTTTTACTCTTTAGGTGAAGTCTTTTGATTTGCATAAATGTTTAATTTTTAGGAAATCCTGGTAATCTAGTTTGTCTTCTGTTTGTGGACTATTATTTACTCTTGAGACTATATTTATGCCATGTATTAGGGACCCTAAGTTTGCCTCTATTTTTTCTTTTATGATCTTTATAGGTGTAGGTTTTACGTTTAAGTCTTTGGTCCATCTTGGGTTAGTTGTTGTATATGGTGAGAGATATAGGCCCTGTTTCATTTTCCTGCAAATGGATATCCAGTTTTGCAACACCATGTGTTAAAGAGACTATCTCTTCCCCATTTAATGGGGTTTTCACCCATTGTCAAAGATTAGGTGTCCATAGATGGATGGGTTTACTTCTGGGTTTTTAGTTCTGGTCTGTGGGTCTATCTGTCTGTCATTATATCAATACCAGGTTGTTTTGACCACTGTGACCATGTTTCAAGATTGGAGTGCATGAGGCCTCCTACTTTGCTCTTCTTCTTTAGTAGTGTTTTATTTATCCAAGGTTGTCTTTCTTTCCATATTAAGTTGGTGATTATTATCCAATCTCTTTGATGAACAATGATGGAATCTGGATTGGGATTGCATCAGATCTGTACATTGCAATGGGTGGTATTGATATTTTCACAATGTTAAGTCTTCTCATCCATGAGCATGGTATTCTATTCATGGAGATTTCTTTTGGTTTCCTGTGGTAATGTTTTGTATTTTTCTTTGTAAGAGTCATTTGTATCTTTCGTTACATTTATTCCTAAGTATTTCATCTTTTGGATGGCTCTTGTAAATATATTTTTCCTGATTTCCTTTTCTGAGTTCTCTTTTTTAGTGTAGGGGCATCTGACTGATTTTTGTACTTTGATCTTGTAACCTGCCATTTGCTGAATCCTTCTGTTAGTTGCAGTAGTTTTTTAGTTGAGTTTCTATGATTTTCTATGTATAGTAGCATAAAATCTGCAAATAGAGATAATTTACTTCTTTGCCAATTTAGACATCCTTGATTTCCTTTTCTTGCCTTATTGCTTTGGCTAGGACTTCTAATACAATCTTGATTAGGAGTGATGATAAAGGACATCTTTGCCTGGTTCCTATTCACAAGTGGAACATTTTCAGTTACTCTCTATTGAGAATAATGTTGGCCATTGGTTTTGAGCATATACCCTCTATTATGTTGAGGAATTTCCCTTCTATTCCTATTTTGCTGAGTGTTTTCAAGTAAGAATTGGTGCTGGATTTTATCCAATCCCTTTTCTGCATCAATTGGTGTGATCATGTGATTTTTTTCCCTTTATTTCACTTATGGTGGATTATGTTGATTGTTTTTCTAATATTGAACCATCCTTGTATAACTGGTATGAACCCCATATAATCATGAGCTATGATTTTTTTTATATGTTGTTGAATTTTGCTTGCTAGTATTTTGTTAAGAATTTTTGCATCAATATTTATTAGAGATGTTGGTCTATAATTTTCTTTTTTAGTGATATCTTTGCTTGGTATTTGGTATCAGGATTATGCTGCTTCATAGAATGAGTTTGTGAGTATTCCATCCTTTTCCAGGTTCTGGAATAGTTTGAGTAGCATTGTTGTCAACTGTTCTCTGTATGGTAGAATTCACAAGTGAAGCTGTCTGGGCCAGGTTTTTTTTTTTTTTTTTTTTTGGGGGGGGTGATTTTTTAATGACCTGTTCAATTTCTTCTTTTGTGAAGAGTCTGTTCAAATTTTCTAACTCAGATTGTGTTCGTTTGGGTAGGTAATGTGTTTCTAGAAATTCGTCCATTTCTTCTAGGTTTTCAAATGTGGTGGAGTAAAGTTCCTCTTAATATTCTGTTATTATCCTTTTTATTTCTGTTGGTTCTGTTGTGATATCACCTATTTCATTTCTTATTCTTATTATTTGCATCTTCTCCTTCTTTTCCTTTGTTAAATTTGCTGGTAGTTTGTCAATTTTATTAATCCTTTCAAAGAACCAACCTCTAGCCTTGTCAATTTTTTCTATTGTTTTTCTGGTTCATCTATTTTTGCTCAAATCTTTAATGTTTCCTCTTTTCTGGTGACTATAGGCTTTTTTATTTTTTCCTGTTCTTTTCCTATTTGTTGAAGATACTGAGTTAAGCTGTTGATTTGGGTTCGTTCTTCTTTTTTGATGTATGTGTTTATTGCTGCAAATTTTCCTCTGAACATTGCTTTTGTTTTGCCCCAAAGATTCTGATAGTCGTGGTTTCATTTTCATTTGATTCAAGAAAATTTTTAAATTTCTTTTCTATTATTTTCTTCTTTTTTTTTACCCAGTGATTTTAAAGCAGGGTGTTATTCAATTTCTATGTAATTGATTTTCTTTTTCCCTTGATATTCCTGTTGTTGATTTCTAATCTTACAACATTGTTATCTGAGAAGATGCTTTATAGTATTTCCATGTTTTTAAGTTTATTGAGGCTTGCAATAGCATTTAGTCTATTCTGGAGTATGTTCCCTGTACAGTGGAAAAGGATGTACACTGTACTGTTGTTGAGTAGAATGTTCTGTATACATCCATGAGATGTATGAGGTCTGTTTTTTTTAATTGTGTTGAGTTTCTTTTTAGTTGGTCTGTCCTTCATTGAAAGTGGTGTATTAATGTCTCTTACTATGACTAAGGCACTTCCCTGCTAACCAGATGGATGGCGGTTCAAACCCACCAGCCACTCCTCAGAAGGAAGATGGGGCAATCTACTTCCTTAGTGATACTGCTTTGGAAACCCAAGGAGGGGTCACTATGAGTTGGGTCCAACTCGACTGCACATAACAACAACAACAATTATTGTAGAGTTGTCTATTTCTCTTTTCACTTCTGTTAAAGCTTGATTTATGTATTTGGGGGCTATTTCATTGGGTATGTAGATATTTATTATGGTTATGTTCTCTTGTTGGATTGACAAGAGACATCATATAATATCCTTCATGTCTCTTTTCCTGTTTTTTGCCTTAAACTCTATTTTATCAGAAATCAATATTCCCACTCCTGGTTTTTTTGGTTGCTATTTGCTTGATCCATGTTTTTCCATCTTTTGATTTTTAGCTTATTTTTGTCTTGTGTCTAAGGTGTGCCTTTTGTATATGCCATATTGATGGGTCCTGTTTTAGTATATCTTCTGATACTCTTTGTCTCTTGATTAGTGCATTTAATCCATTTACATTTGATAAGCATGAATTTACTGCAATCATTTTGCTACATTTTTCTTTTTGTGTGCCGTGTTGATGATTTCTTTGTTCAATGTATTTTTCTGAACTTAGTAACTGTGTTATGGAGTTTGTTATTTCCTTCATTATTATTGTTTTACTGTTTACTGAGATTTTATAATTTTCTTCCTTATTTTGCTGAGAGGATTTATCAGTATTCTTTGAATTTACCCTATAATTTATTATTATCTTCCCATGTTTAAAACTGTCTTGTATCTTGATATCATCTTGATTTCCTCTCCATTTGGACATTCTGTAACTATATTTACTTAATCCCTCTTTTTACTTAGCAGTATCATTATTTACAAATTGACATCTCTGGTTACTTGTCAGTCTTATTGGTTTATTTTATTTTTGATACTTCCATATCTGGGTAGATTTCTGGGTGATGTTGTCATTTTCTTTAATTTCTGGTCGTTGTCTGCCATTGTTGGTTCTCTGCCTGAAGGAATCCCTTTAGAATTTCTTGTAAGGTTGATCTGGTTTTTATGAATTTTGCTAATTTCTATTTATCTGAAAATGTCCTACTTTCACTCATATTTGAGGGAAGTTTTGAAGGATATATGATTCTTGGTTGGCACTTTTTCTATTTTGGGGTTTTATATATACCATCCTATTTTCTTCTTGCTTAGATGGTTTCTGCCAAGAAATAAGAGCTTACTCTTTTTGGTGCTCCTTTATAGGCAAATATTCATTTTCCTAAGCTGCTTCCAGAACTCTTTTTTTGAATTTGGTTTTGGAACGTTTGATTATGATATGTCTTGGTGATTTTATTTTGGGATGTATCCTATTTGGGGTTCATTGAGCTTCTTGAATGCACATCTTCTCATCTATCATGATACTAGGGAAGTTTCTTTAACAATTTTCTTG
>NW_006921785.1:1724825-1727483 GCF_000298275.1 Orycteropus afer afer
TCCGAGGAGTGGCTGGTGGGTTTGAACCACCAGCCTTCTGGTTAGCAGTCAAGTGTCTTAGGCACTATGCTGTTGCTAAATAGAATTGTCTAAATTCCTTATCAGTAGTCCCAATAGCATTTCTTCCTCTGAAATATTTTCTAGCCCTGTTTTTGGTCAAGAAGTTCTGGTGGTGTAGTGGTTAAGGCATTTAACTGCTAAACAAAAGGTCAGTGGTTTGAACCCACCAGCTACTCTGTGGAAGAAAGATGAGACATTCTACTTCCCTAAAGATTTGACAGCCTTGGAAAGTCAATGAGGGCTTCTATGACTTAGAATTGACTCAATGACAGTGAGTTTAGTTTTGTGATTTGGTCTTTTGGTCACTTGTTTGAGCCCACTTGTCATTGTGTGTGATGTGTGTGTGTGTGTTATTTAAAGTTATGTGTTGTCTCTGAGACATTGTAACATTATTTTATTAATTTGTTGATTGAATGTTGTTTTACTTCACTCTGATTTTTTGTTTTGTTTTCTTTAAATATATCCAGGCAAATTGGTTGGCCATATTACTCTGGTCCCTAGTTTGACAGCACTGGAACATCCACCACCTGTTTCTGGGTAGATTTGGTAATGGATAGGAGGGTGAGCATGGGTCTCTGATCACTAATCATGCAGAGCAGTGGAAGGCAGACTGGGTGGATGTTGGCTGGCTGCTAGCTATCATTGACCCAGTGGTGCTGGAGCAGGTGGCACACTTGCCAAGTGGGTGGGGTGACAGGTGTGGTGAATATGGCTTGGTAGGCTCACTGGCTCTAAGCTGCTAGGGAACAAAAGAAGGAGGGGAGATGAAAAAAAGGAAATAAAAAACAAGGAAATGTGGAAGAGGGAAGATCTAAAAAGACAAAAGGGGGGGGGGAGGAAGAAAAATAAACAAGCATATGTGATACAGTGCTGTGCAAGTGCTAGCCCTGAAAAACAGCTGTGACAGAAATACAGCATTCATTCTACTGAAATATCATGGGCAAGGGCAGGTGCTACTGAATGTGAAGGTAGTGGGGCAAGGCATTTGCTTAGCTTGATCAAAAGGAGGAAGAAGAAGAAGAAGGAGAAGGAGAAGGAGAGGAGGAAGAAGAAGAAGAAAAAGGAGAAGAAATAAAAAGGCAAGGGCAAGAGGGAAAAAAGAAAAAAAAAAGGTGAAAATGAAAAGAGAATAACTGAGAAGAAAAGGAAAAAGAGAAAGAAAAATTAAACTGGCACAAGTGCTAGGCACCAAACACAGCTAAAATGAGAATGTGGAGCTTTCTCTGGAGGAGCACACATCAGTATCCACAGAAGGTTGGGCGTGGGCAGAGCTGATCCTGGAGCAGCGGCAGGCACCTGCTCCATGGGACCAAAATAAGTGTGTGAATGAAGAGGAAGAAAGAAAAGGCAGAAGAGGAAAACTGGGGGAAGAACTGAGAAAAAAGAAAAGAAAAATAGAATAGCACAGTACTAGTGAAAGTGCCAGCCCCCAAACACAGCTGTGCAGAAACGTAGCTCTTGCTCTGTGGGAGTGCCCACCTCCAATAAGGATGTGGTGAGGGCAGCAGGTGGGGGGCAAGGGTACCTGCTCTTTGGCATCTAAAAAAAAATAAAAAGGTAAGAGAAGAGGGAAAAAAAGGAAAAGAAAAAGGATGGGAATAGGGAAGAACTAAGCAGAAAGTGAAGGAAAAAAAGAAAGTAACAGTGCAAGTAGTGGGGGCAGTTTGACTGTGCACCAGGTGGGTGGGGTTGAGGGACTGTGCCTCTGGTGACCAGGAGGTAGTGCAAGGTAAGGGGAGAGGTCACACCTCTCTGGTTGCTCAACCACCTATATGAGTGCTGGTACAGTCCTGGGTAAGTAGAGCCAGTTATCTGGTTTCTGCTCTGATCGGAATGCTGCTTGCAAATATTCAAAATGGTTATGCTGTGCTAGTTGGCAGTATACTGCTCTTTGTTCACTATTTCAATTCAGTTTCATCCTTTCATCTATATTTGTCTACTTCTTTTTCCTTTCCTTTGAGGCTCTGCGTTCCTGGATTGTTATCTATATCCATTACACTTGGTTTCTTGAGTCTTTATTGCAGAGGCACTGGTTAGTATACCTGCCTAGTCCACCATCGTGGATCTTCCTTCTTCTTCTTCTCCTTCTCCTTCTCCTTCTCCTTCTCCTTCTCCTTCTCCTTCTCCTTCTCCTTCTCCTTCTCCTTCTCCTTCTTCTTCTTCTTCTTCTTCTTCTTCTTCTTCTTCTTCTTTGTGTAGGAAAGCTATTGATCTTAAATGTAGCCACCTTGATGGACTCTTAATTTTTATAACTTCATTTACTTTCATATGTTTTTCTGGATAGATGATCTGCAGTGTAGTAAATTACTTAGTATGGCTTTTCAACCCATAAGTCATTGTAAACTCAGTGGTGGAATGAGCAACTGAGGAGCTCCTGATTGTAAATGTTATCCACCTGGGTTATTTCTGTTGTGTGTGTGGCACAACACAATGTTATGGGAGGTTCACTCTCAGGTGCTTAGAATTCTGTTATGATTGGTTGGTTTGGCCACTCTGCCAAGCTCAAAAGGAGGCCTCCTAGAGGCAGAACTCTCTCTGACTGCTGGTTGAGGAAGACATGCTGCTGAAAGAGACATGTGCTTCTGGGAAAGAGACACA
>NW_006921785.1:1730203-1739488 GCF_000298275.1 Orycteropus afer afer
GCGGGATCGGGCAGTGTTTCGTTGTGCTGTGCATGGGATCGCTATGAGTCGGAAACGACTCGACGGCACTTAACTACAACAACAACATTTTGGTATGATGTTCAATAAGAGTAGTGATCATGGTTCAAATTTTACTTGTTTCTTATGTATCTGGAAGTGTTCCCAATGTTTTCATGACATTTGTTTTAATCTACTGGCACATGCCTTCTTTCTTCTTTGGGAAAAATTTTAGGGAGTATTTTTTGAAGGTTTTTAATCAGGAATAGCTGTTGAATTTTACCAAATCCTTTTTATTCTGTACCTATGCCATCTGAGAAACAGTGTAGCCATGCAAAAATAATACTGAGTAACACTATAACCATGCAATTAGTTATTAAAATTTAAATATGCATAAACTGAAGCTCAGGTCCAACTTCTCAAAGCAAGTTCTAAAGCTCTAGGGCAAAGGTTTTCTTTTCTGCCCCATATATGATCATTGTCCTACTTTGGTGGCATTGATCACGAGGCAGCTCTAATATTTTGCACATTTTATGAAGACCCTTGGCAGCAGAACACCAGAAATGATATTTTCACTACATAAATGTGCTTCCTTATTGGAGGGTGTAGGGGTTGATCTCGTGACAGTTTTCATCAGGTCGGGCACCATTGCTGACTACAGTGCTTGTCATTACTCACCACTCCTTGCAAGGGCCTGATACTGAACCCATGTCAACTATCAGAACTTAGCCTTCCATAGATTTTCAGGTCAAAGCTGAAAGGGACTTTATAAATAATCTATACCATTTCCTTTTTACAAATGAGCATGAGCCTCAGGAAGAGAAATGACTTCCACAAGTCAGCCCATCTATTAGAAAATAACTCAGAAGGTCTAGAATGACACCTCTCAATATGGTTTAATTGTTTGTTTTGTCACATCAAAAGCATGGCTAGATAAATCTTTGCTACGTATTTGAGATAGCATGTGGCTGAAATCGGATCTTGGGCAAAAATCAGATAGATGGGGTAAAAACAAATTTGGAAATGAAAATGGTAGCAATGTTACTTGTAAACTTAATGGGTTTCAGAGACAATTATATAGACCTGGATACTTTCCCAGCTGTTATCAGTGATCACAGAGATTGAACTTGGGAAGGAATCCTGGTCTCTTTCCTATTGAAACCAAACCTGATATGCTGTCAATTTTGGATTCATAGGCACAGATACATACACATAAATAGAGCATTTTTGGGAGTGGTGGTGTTCAGGGCATAGGAGAAGTCTGGAAACATTATTAAGAAATCTTGATTTGATATAATTAGTACAATACATTTCTTCTAGAAAGTATTGCCTTTCTCTTACCCCAACCACTTCTGCATTTGCAGGACCTCTAATATTCAGCCAGTAGTGCCTTTGTTTGCTCTCATGGATATGGAATTTATAACTGTTTTCAAGACCTTTAACTCTTGGTCTTCCCAACAAGACTGACTCTATGATTCTGACCATTTTTGTCAATTTTATTCACTTCATCTTTGTACCCAGAAAATGTTCCATTAAAGAGTTTGGATGAATATGCTGATGCAGATAGATGAGCGTGTAGGAGACACGGAGACAATCAGAAAACAAACAAACAAACAAACAAACAAACCCCAATATACATAATACCAAAGCATAAGTCCTTACTTCAGGTACCAGGCAGCAATAATGGCATTCATTTAAAAGGCCACAAGGAAATCTGAAGCCATGGGGATCGTACATCTTGCTGTGGTGAGGCTGAAGTACAAATGATTTCTATTTTGCTCACCCTCTAAGATGATTTCACTTCCTATCCTTTTCTAAATATTAATTCATCTGTAGTGCAAAGCAAACAAACAAAATAGAAAAATTGACATCTTTAAATTCATGCATTTTTCCATGAATTTCATGGTTATCTGAAGTCTCCAGAAAACACCCAACCAGTTAAGAGAGAGATAATACGCTTAGCAAACAAAACGCTGCCACCTTCTGGTAAAACAGTACAGAATATTTCCCCTCTGCCATTCTCACTAAAAAAAGAATTATTATAATAACAATGATGTTTGTATTATACTTTATTTCTAACAAACACCTTCACATGCATTATCATGTTTAATGCTCATAAGAATCTTATGAGGTAAGTATTATTACCCACATGAGAAAGAAGAGGAACTTAAGGTTCAGAGAAGGTATGTAACTTTCAGAAGGTCACACAGTGGTTGGCAGATGCAGGACTTAAACCATAACACAAATGAAGATACACTATGAAAAGTGAACTAGTATTTCATGTGGTGACAAATGTTAAACAGACTAGACAAGCAGTCAGCAGGAATGTGTGGATTTTTTGGTCTGATAACCTTCATTACCACAGCCTTGTAGTGTGTGACTAGAGCTCTGGTGGCATAGCGCCTGAGGTATTTGACTGCTAACCAGAAGGTTGGGGGTTCAAACCCACCAGCCACTCCTCAAAAGGAAAATTAGGCAATCTACTTTCGTAGCGGTATCACCTTGGAAACCCAAGGAGTTGGATCTGATTCGAGGGCGGTGAGTTTTGCTTTGTTTTATTGTTGGTGTTGACTAACATTCAACTCTTTCTTTCTGGCCCTGAAAGAATGTAACAATGTCCTCCTGAACTGAGTTTGAGGGTGGGGAGCACAGTCCTTTCCCCCTATCGCTCTTGAACCAGGAAAGATACATTTTCTTCTACTGTTTGAATCCTTTATAATTTTCTCTATAATTAATTTTTTTTTTTTTGTGGAAATATACAAAACAAAACACACAGCCATTCAACATTTTCTATGGGTACAATTAAGTGACATTGGTTACATTCTTCATGTTGGGTCACCTTCCTTGTCAGTAATCTTAAAATAGAAATACAATTAAAAAAAAAAAAACCTTTTAGTGACTTCCTGTTGTTGTTGTTGTTGCTTGCCGTCCAGGCGGCCCCGACTCATAGTGACCCCTCCTTGGGTTTCTGCGGCAGTATCACTACAGATAGTAGGATTGCCCAACCTTCTTTCTGAGGAGTGGCTGGTGGGTTTGAACCGCCAGCCTTCTGGTTAGCAGTCAAGCGCCTTAGGCACTATGCTGCCAGAGCTCCCGGTGACTTCCTAGTAATCTGAAATCTATACAACAGTGTTGTTCATGGATTCCACTCCCAATTTCATTTCTTAGCAGACACTCCCACACACTCTATCTCATTTGAACTCCAATCATATCTTTTCAGATGTTAGATCCTTGTAGCAGCTTGTCCATCTTACTCTGCTTAGCAGTACCCTCTGTATTCTTCAGTGCCACCTCCTCTATTAATGCTTCCCTGGTCTCTTTAATGCTTATTTGATGCTTCCCCAGCCACAAGAGTAGCACCTGTTTCCTTCAGTGTTTATGATAGTTCATTGCATTCCTTTCTGTGAGTCTTCTCACTAGTTTGCCCACGTAGAGGATGGGGACTTGTCCTTATTCATTTCTGTAACCCCAAGGAAACTTTGCATACGTTGGTGCTCAGTAAATATTTGACTTTAACTGAAATGTCAGTCACACTCCCAGAAAAAAAACAAAACAAAAAAAACTGCAAGCATTCCTCTGATTATAAGAGTCAGGGTAAAGCTTTTCATAAGGGGCCATCGGGGGACACGTGACCACGGTCATTGGTTATAAAGTCAAAGAAGAGACCAGCAAAGATAAGGATCTCACTGCCACTCCTATATTTGTTCTTTTCTATTCAGGAGCAGTAATTTTTAGAAAGGTATTTCTTGAATAGCATCTTCTCCCTCTCCCTGCTCAGGCATCAAATTATCAAATTTCTGCTAACAGAAAGCATCCACGTTAGGGTTCCCTCTTTGAGTGATGGTATTTGCAATCAGAATATTGATCTCCGGGAAGGCTTGCTGGTGCTGTGCCTAAACAATATTGGCTTCAGAATGATACTCGCATAAATATTCTAGAGCTATTCTTTCCTTGTTATGGGCTCTTTTTCTGGTTTAACTTCTTATTTGAGATAATTTTAGGCTTACAGAAAAGTTGCAAAAATGGTACCAAGAAATCATTTATTCCCATTAATTTACATTACAGTCTTTTTGGAGGGCATATTGCATCTAAAAAATAATTTACCATCATACAAGAATATCGGCAGCATTATGCATTAGAGCAAAAATTGACAATGACCTAAATATTGCAAAATAGAGGACTGGCTACATAATTATATCAAAATGATGAATCTGTAACTGTTGAAAATAAAATTCTTTAAGAATATTTAAAAAGTGATGCTCATGAGATCTTATATGAAAAAGTATGTTACAAAACACTGTCTATAGTGCAACTCCAATTTTTAAGCATGTCCACATACATAGAAAAAAATAACATGAACGTTTATGCATCAAAATTTTATCAGTTGATATATCTGAATTGTGAGCTTATGAGTCATATTTCCTTCCAATGTATTACACTTTTCAATTTTCCATAATAAACTAAAATTATTTTTATAATCAGAAAAATGTATTAAGTGTAACTCACAAATCTTCTTTAATAGCTTGCAGGTTCTCTCATGTACATTAATGCACTTGATCTTTGTAACTACCCCATGAGGTGGATAGAATAGGAATTATGTTTTCCAATTTATAGATAATGAAATTGTGGCTTAGAAGGGTGAAGTCACATGACTCAGCACTCAGCCTGATAATCAGGAGAAAAGTCTTGTGACTCTTGGTGCAGTGATCTTTACAGTGTATCACGATTCTCTGAAATACCTGTCCTCAGCCAACAAAGTCTAACAATACTTAGAATTATTTCTAATAATTTATTAATGATACTGTGATGGTAGGAATAATAATAATAACAGCAGTAGCAACAACAATATCAGAGTAAATGTTTCATGGCAATCATTTAAGCTGCTTTAATCTTATGTGTCAAAATTTGGGACACAAATAAATAGAAATAAACAGCAAATGGCTTAAGTCTTCTTGGTTGAAAATTGCCACTCTCTTGCTTTTCTATTCTACATCATATTCTCTCTCTCTCACTGCAGTCAAGTTGTTTTTGATTCACAGCAATCCTTCCTTGGGTTTCCAAGGTGGTATACCTATGGAAGTTGATTGCCCAATCTTCCTTCCGAGGAGTGGCTAGAGGATTTGAACTGCCAGCCTTCTGGTTAGCAGTCAAGTATCTTGGGCACTACGCCACCAGAACTCCCCGTCATATTCTATAAGACAATATTTCTTATTATTACTGTACATTTATGGAGATAAAGCATTATTGTGAGCCGAAGGTTTCCTCTGGGTATTTCAGTGGATACCATTACCTATATAGTGACACATGCATGCCCAAATCCCCTAGACCAGAGGACCCTAGCTGTAAGCTTCTTGGAGGAGGTAGAGGGACAACTGGGGAGACTGTGAGTTATTACAAGAGTTCCAGAGTCTGTAAGTATATAAATGTTTTGTTGTTTCGTGAGTACCAAAAAGTATAATTTTGGCTATGTGGGGATGGGGGTGAGTTCTGAATATCAAGTGTCCTGAGCTCTGGTAGCATAGTGCCTAAGGCACTTGACTGCTAACCAGAAGGCTAGTGGTTCAAACCCACCAGCCACTCCTCGGAAGGAAGATGGGGCAATCTGCTTCCGTAGTGATACTGCTTCGGCAACCCAAGCAGGGGTCACTATGAGTCAGGTCCCACTTGACGGCACATAACAACAACAACATTAATTGATAAAGCTGAGAACTATTGTCCTGGGTCAATAATATAAAATCTCATTGATAATACGTATTTCCCACTTAACTCTCCATCTGTATAAGATTAACAATCATAATATAAATTAATATTTTTCTAAGATGAATTTTATTTTGTATTTGTGAGTGAGTGAACATAACTCAACCAAAACACTGAACAAGTTCTACTAGCAAGATGTGGCATCCCTGCAATAGACTTCACTCTAGGGAAATGGGAGTGGAGACGGATAAAGAACACTTACTGAAATATGGCCGGAGAATGTCTTCAATTAAACAAGCACTTATTTTAACACATACCTTGGATCCAGGATTATACCTGGTGAAAATCTTTTTCACTTGTGGCTTCAGAGACAAAGGTTTGGGGCCAGACATCAGCATCTGTTACAATGGTCAGCGCCTTCTTGCTCAGTGACAATTAAGCTCTAGGCAGACTTGTGTGGATCTCTGTTGATGTGTAGAATGACATGCACCAGGAATAGCAGGAATAGCAAAATGTATTTAACAATTTACAGAAAGTTCCATAACTTGATGCCAATTGCCATGAGGCAAGTGGCTGGGCATTCTTTTCTAAGGAGGCTCTTGAACAGCTGTCAGGCCTAATCTGGGTGAAAGATGAAAGAGTGACCCAGGGGTTAAAGGCTCCACTGTCTGCTGCAAATCCCCTGAGTTATCTAATCTGTCCAGCAGCACAGACTTTCTGCAAAGGAAGCGTTATTTTACAGCTGACCCTTTAACAAAGGGGAAACAGCAACTGTTAAAAAATGCAATAAGTAGTTGTCCTGAGATATTGTTGCCCTGAGTAGTTGTCCTGAGATAATGCTGTAGAGGATTTCTTTTCTTTCTTTTTTAACTTCAAAGGGACAGATAAGCAACTGGTAAACTCACACAGACTATTCACAAGAGGCATTGCACTGCAATATGGACTACTGCCTGGGTTCCTATGTATGTACACACAGACATGCACACATACACAGGAGGATGTCACAATTCTTACATCCTGCACTTTGGCTATTCTCTCCCAACCAACAGTCTGCATGGGAGAGTCAGGGTCTCTACAGCACTCCTGGAAGCTTGGGTAAGGCTGTTCATCTTTTTCTGGGCTTCAGTTTTCTTATCTTTAGAACAAAACAAACAACCAGAAAGAAAAGAGGTGATTTGGACTAGATGATACATCCTTGGCATGCACATACCAACATTCTTCATTCTGGTGCTTCTCAAAGATATGTTGATTTGGTTGTGCCATTTTCTACCTAATGCTGATAACAGCTTCTGAATTCCCCTCAACCACAATTGGTCTCAATGAGCATGTGACTTGAATCCTAACTTCTCTACCTGCAATTAATGATGGCTACAGGCCTTTTCAAGGAGCCCTGATGGTGCAATGTTTAAAGCACTTGGCTTCTAGCTAAAAATCGGTGGTTAAAATCCATCAGCTGCTCTGTGGGAGAAAGATAAGGTTGTCTGCTTCTGTAAAGATTTACAGTCTTGGAAACCCTATGGGCCAGTTTTACTCTGTCCTACAGGGTTGCTGTGAGTGGGAATTGACTCCATGGCAGTGGACACTTCTTCTTCTTCTTCTTTTTTTTTTTTTCCAGTGGCCCTTTTCATCAGCACTCTCAGCAGGCTTAATGGCTTTGACTCATGGTGGCACCTCTGGCACAGCATATTATAATTGGCACCAGCAGGACATAATGACAACAGTAGCACCAAGATATTTTCTGGGAGGAATTCTTAGGATTCAGAGATGAAATGTGTGACACTCCAGGAGAGAGAAGGGCACTTCAGGACCAGACATGAGCAGGAGATGAGAAGAGCAGAAAGCCATACATAATGCAAAGGGAGTTTATTAAGTGTTTATGCACTTACTCCTGAGTAAACTCCCCAAATATTGAGGAAGCAGGAATTGGAGCTGTCCAGTAGCTGCAATGGGCATGGTCAGAGAAGAATTCTTTATACTGTTGGCAGTTTTCCCACTCCTGCCATTTTTAAAATCCGGGGTGGTATAATCTGAGGGAAAAAAAAATTACATTTCTATAATTACTCATATTACCATGAAAATTGGTATCACAGAACAAAATTCTTGTAATAGAATCTTAAAAGTTGAAGAAAATAGAATTCATCATGTCCATTGCTTCTGAAATCCAGACGAGCTTCATAAGAAGCACTTGAGAGTTTGTAATAATCAGATTCCTGGACCCAATCTCCAGAGATTTGGATTCATTAGGTTTGGCAATGTTTCAACAAGTTCCCCAAGTGATTGCAGTGATGTTCCAGGTTTGGAATTAGTGACCTACTCCAATTTTATTTTTTTTAAGATAAGAAACCTGGGCAAGCCTAGAGGAAATAGCTTCCCAATATGACATAGCAACTTAGTGGCAGATATGGAATAGAATGTAGGTTTTTCTGACTGCCAGTCTCATACCAAGAGGTTGGCTATGTCTTTTGGACTCTCCTGAAACAAAGGACTGATTATGCCAGTGAGCCCTGTATATCAATAAGAGGTCAATATGGAATGAATTGTCTTAGAAAGTAGGGAAGTCTTCCCCCATGAAGATGTTTAAGCATAGACCAAATGTTACCTTGAAAAAGAAACATGTAGATGAATGCATCAGATGGGTAGTTGCACTTTACTTTCCAGTTTTATGTAAAACTATTCTTTGCCAACTCATTTCTTAGAAAATAGTGAAGAATTGAATTTCTATCTCCTTTAACACAGAACTTTAATCTCTGGTTAAGTTATAAAAGGCTATCTGAATAGGGAACCTCTGCAATGATTTGCACCTCAAGACAACTGTTGCTCTTTAGTATAACTGCTCACTCCTCACGGATCACAGTTACTGCCTCCTTACTGCTCAACCCCATTGATCCACAATACTGCCATACACTTCTGTCAAAAAGATCTTCCTATTTCACTGATTCTATTATATTATTCTGGTGCAAAATCTTCAGTGACTTTCCACTGGGCAAGGTGCTAACCATTGTGCTGGCAGTCAAAACTTTTCATAATATGATTCTTAGTCTGTCTCTCCAAAACTTTTTTTCTACCATACTAAGCTTGTACTCTATTTGAGACTAAATAGGTTTCTCCATTGTTCCCAATTTCATTCACATTGCAACATATTTCCAAATTTCCTACTCAAATTCTTCTCGTTGTTATTGTTAGGTGCCATTGAGTCATCTCCAACTCATAGCAACCCTATGTACAACAGAAAAAAACACTGCTTGGTCCTGCGCCAGCCTCACAATGCTTGCTAAACCTGAGCCCATTGTAGCCACTGTGTCAATCCATCTTATTGAGAGATTTAACCTTTTCCATTGACCCTCCACTTTACCAAGCATGATATCCTTCTCCAGGGAATGGTCCCTTTTGACAACAAGACCAAAGTAGGTGAAACAAAGTCTGGACATTCTCGCCTCCAAGGAGCATTCTGGCTGCACTTCCTCCAGGATTGATTTGTTAGTCCTTTTAATAGACCATGGTACTCTTAGCATTCTTCTCCAGCACCACAACACAAAAGCATCAACTCTTCCTCAATCTTCCTTATTCATTGCCCAGCTCTCACATACATGC
>NW_006921785.1:1740013-1741717 GCF_000298275.1 Orycteropus afer afer
TCTGCATATCGCAGGTTGTTGATGAGTCTTCCTCCAGTCCTGATGCCATGTTATTCTTCTTATAATCCAGCTTCTAGGATTATCTGCTCAGCATACAAGTTGAATAAGTATGATGAAAGGATATAACCTTGACATATTCTCATCTTGATTTTGAACCATGCAATATCCCTGTGTTCTATTTGAAAGACAGCATCCTGATCTATGTACAGGTTCCTCATGAGTACAATCAAGAGTTATGGAATTCCCATTCTTCTCAATGTTATCCACAATTTGTTATGATTGACACAATTAAATGCTTTTGCATAGTCAATAAAACATAAGTAAATATCTTTCTGTAATTCTTTGCTTTCAGCCAATATCCATCTGACATCAGCAATGATATCCCTCATTTCATGTCCTCTTCTGAACCCAGCTTGCATTTCTGGAAGTTCCCTATCAATATACTGCTGCAATCATTTTTGAATTATCTTCAGTAAGATTTTACTTGCCTCAAATTCTATATACCCTAAAATGTCCACTTCATATTATTTATTCATTAAGAAATATTTATTGTGCACTGACTATGTGATAAACACTGGGAATTCTTAGGTGAATAACTCAGATGCGATCCGCACTTTACAATTTGGTGGAAAAGCTTGTCATTAAGCAAGTAATTACCAACTATATGAAGGATGTTCCAAAATGATGGGTGATGGGACTTAATCCATGAGCCCTTTCCTCAGGTCAACGGTGACCTCACCATCTTCTGAGATTCCTTCTGCCCTTTTTATCTATGTATTTTTGTATATAGATACATATTGACTTGCTACCATTGTGCTTGTATTATTCCTCCAGTTAGATTGAAACCTCTTATAGAAAAATGTCATATCTTAAATGCCTTTTGTACCTTAGTTAAGTACTGTTGTTGTTATGTGCTGTCGAGTCTGACCAACTCATAGCGACCCATCCTTGGGTTTCCGAGGTGGTATCACCACAGAAGTAGATTGCCCAACCTTCCTTCCGAGGAGTGGCTGGTGGGTTTGAACTGCCAGCCTTCTGGTTAGCAGTCAAATGTCTTAGGCAGTAAATCATGAGGCTCAAAAAATGCATAGCAAATTCAGCATTTCATTATGCTTCACAACTTTTAAGGTGCTTTTTCACTTTTGTTGTTTTATTTGATCCTCTAAATCATACGAATTGGGCATTATTATCCCTAATCTACAGATGAGAAAACTGAAGTTCAGAGAATATGAATGATTTGTCTAAGACCAAGCAGCTAGTATCATGTAGAGTCAGAACTAGGAAGTAGATCTTTTCATTCTTATTAAAAACCTTTTCCAGTGTAACATGATACCAAGTAATAAATAAATGAATGATCTCTGTATCACTTCATATCAAATATCCTCTTCCTTCTTTGTCCTTCTTTTTCTCTGCTCTACTTCTGTGTACCTATCTATCTACTTCATGATTTTTTTCTTAGCTTTGAACTATGCTCTCACCTTGTAAGTAACAATCTATCTCATTTCTAAACTGTATTCAGTTGCTTTTTAAGAGGCTTAGGGGCAAAACTATTGTTGACTTCATCCTGCTGGTTGATTTGGGTGAAGATTTACAGAGCAAATTCACTTTACATACAGCAGTTCACATATACTTTGTCTCATGTCATTGACCACAGTTTACCACAATGCAACAGCTCCCCTCCCACTTCCTTCCCATAGTTACCTC
>NW_006921785.1:1742847-1757531 GCF_000298275.1 Orycteropus afer afer
TTTTTTTTTTTTTTTGTGCACTTTGAGTGCCTTCCAACCTAGGGGGCTCATCTTCTAGCACTATATCAAACAATATTCTGTTGGGATCTCTAGGACTTTCATTGGCTGATTATGGGAAGGAAATCACCAGACCTTTCCTCTTAGTCTGTCTTTAATCTGGAAGCTCTGCTGAAACTTGTCCACCACAGGTGACCCTACCACTATTTGAAATACCAGTGGCATAGCTTCCAGCATCTTGCAGCATACATGCCACCACACTATGACAAACTGACAGACATGTGGTGGTCTTACATTTTAGGGCATCACAAAACTCTTTCATGCATGCAACAGATGCTCAACTCAGAGAAATGCACATTTTTATAAGAAGCTAGAGTTTACAGGTCCCCAAATCCATGAGTCCTATGTTAAAATGAATAAATCTAGTGTATCTGATCACTTTCAATGAGGCTATTCTACCTAATGACCGACTTCCTTAGACCTTCATTCTTAAGACTTTGCTCTCCAAGGAAATGCCAGTATGCTGAACTACATAATCTCCCATTGCAGTACTTCTTTACTCTAGTAGTCACAGAACAGAAGGAGAGGGCATTTTTCCAGTCTAAGACAGAGCAGCACTGCCATGTGACCTCAAGGAAACCTCAATCCTATTTGCTAAAATGATATGAGGAAAATGAATAATAACCTTCTTAACTGAGAATTGTCTTTGGGGAAAGAAGACACACAGACTCAAGACTCAGAATGTGGACTGCAGGTTTCCTTGGGAAGTAGGGTGTAAACTGAGAAAATCAGAACCAAGCCTGTGGGGTCTACTGGCACATATGTGGCAGGATTTCACAGGCTACTTTTTTGCAGTTCACTTACAGACTCCCTGGGCCTCGTGTCTATTTAATTTAAAAAAGTGGCAACTTCTCTGTCCTTCCTCATTGTGGAAAAGTCCGTTGGATCTTCTCTTGACAGGTCAGACACAATATGACAGATGGGGCTAAAATCACATTCCCTTCTCCTACACCAACAGACTTTTCCTCCCTCTCCTCCCAGCCTTGGAGGACACAGCCTCACTACTGTGTATATGAATATTTTGTGTATAAGAATATTTTATTATACAGAAAGGCTGCTGTGTATTAGTATATTTTGAGCTCCACCTGATTGGAATCTTAATGGCAATTAAGAAAAAGACTACATCTTGTCATTTGTATTTGAATCTTTTTAAATGTACGTCTCTAAAATGATTATTTACCCTTTATTTTTTGAGGATTTTATAAGCTCACACTATTTCCAAAATTATAAAATACTCTTAATATTAAAGATGAAAAAATAATCAGATTATAAAAACAGAAAGCAGAATATGGTCTAACTTGTGTAGAAATCTGTGTAAGTATGCTTATATATATATTAAAACATAGAAGTGTTGCAATAGTCTGCTAAAAGTGATTATACCCTGGGGGATGGATAGCGGATACATTCTCTGCATGTCTTGGATTTTTTTCAGCAATCAAAACATACAATGGTATTTTCAATTAAAAAACACTTCATTATTTAATCAGTTTCACAAGGAATTATATATTTAATCTTTTTACTTAAACAACTATCTTCATCTTTCCTTGGCCTATTTTTAATCCCTTTCCATGTATAACCATTGTAGTAATTATAGAGTATATATAATTATTTTATCTGACTTTTTCACTTAATGTTATTTCATTTGCACTTTCTGAAGAATGTGGTCTGTCTCTTTTTTTTTTTTTTTCTTTCATTAAGGGCTGCTTAATTGTCCATTGATTAAATGTCTATTTTTATGGCATCATTGCCTTTAGAAATTATACAGTAACTTTTTGCCAATAAAATGTGAAAAGGGTGGTGAATACAAACTCTTAAATCCCAAATCAGTCCTCTGATTGTTATCACCAGAAAAAGAAGTGCTAGATTATTTGGAAAGTTGCCTGCTGTTTGATTTCAGAGCATTTCTTTCCTGATTTCCAGCAGAAATTTGCTAGGGACTTAACTACGCACCAGTCTTATCTTCATTCTTAAATGTATATTCCTTGAATTGTAGCATAACGGGAATTTGCCCATTCTAATGGGTGGAAGTCATCTGAATCTAGACAGTTTACCATCCAGCCCAAGAAGTGCCCTAAATTCAAAGACTAGCTTGCAACCACTCCTTTCACCTTGTAAACCAGCTAAATGAAAGGCGAGGCCAGAGCGGAGATCCCTAAGGGTATGGAAAGCAGGCATATCAACCTTTATCCTCTGGTGGCTAGAGAAAGCTTCTTTCCTGAAGCAGGCCTCCTTTGTGCTTGTAGCCTCCACATCTCTCACTTCCACCAAAATCTCTGTTAACCCTCACCTCCAGCAGCTGCTGACAAGTATATGCCAGACCTTTCCTGTTTTTTCCTAGATGGCTTCTCCCTGTGGCTCTCAATCCAGTCAGAATCTGAACAAAGAGCCATAGCATGTGTCCAGTGGGCCATCAGCTTCAATTTATAGGTAAAGGAAGTTTATGATTTGCCCAAGGACCACAGCATCATCCAGCCTTGTGGATGGTGGAGGCTGGAGAAATCTCCTAAAATGTGTGGCTATGTGTGCATGTCCTTGTTTGTCTATTGATGTATCTCTATTTTTACTTTCCTGTATCAGGCTATATCTGCCCTGTATTCATAAAGATTTTCTGAACTCCCCAGCTGGAAGTTAATTCTGTACCAAACAAACCCCATCTGTACTTGTGTACTTCTCTTACTGTGTTATGATTATTTTACAGTTTATAATCTCTATTCCTAGATCCCAAGTTTCCCGGAAACGCTCCATTTCCTAGGGTATCTAATAAAATAACATCTTTAGTTAATAATGTTAGTTGAAGGAATGAATATGTATAGCTTTTCTTTTTGATGGAGTCACAAAAAGAAATTTGTAGAACGAAATAGTATAAAGGCTTAGGGAACTTATCTCTCATATTACATTAACCAATATGAGTGAAGGTTTTAAGGTCTCAAAGACCTGTGCTGGAATTCCATATGTAGATGCCATATCACCTCAGATAAGTTACTTAACTCTATGAACATCAATTAAATAATACCTAACTCACAGAGATTATAACAATTTTTAAATGAAGTAATATATGTAAAGTAATTAGCACCATAGTTTGCGTATAGTAACCACTTAATAAATCACATTTATTGATTATCACATTTATTGATAGTTATTAGGAAACAGTAGGAGCTCTGGTGAAGTGCCTAAGGCATTTGACTACTAACCAGAAGGCTGGAGATTCAAACCCACCATCCACTCCTCGGAAGGAAGGTTGGGCAATCTACTTCCATAGAGATAGTGCCTCGGAAACCCAAGGAGGGGTCACTATGAGTTGGGATCAACTCAGCAGTCCACATTCATGTAGTAATTATAGAGTATATATAATTATTTTATTTGACTTTTTCACTTAATGTTATTTCATTTGCACTTTCTGAAGAATGTGGTCTCTCTCTCTTTTCATTAAATGCTGCTTAATTGTCCATTGATTAAATGTCTATTTTTATGGCATCATTGCCTTTAGAAATTATACGGTAACTTTTTGCCAATAAAATGTGAAAAGGGTGGTGAATGGGAAACTCTTAAATCCCAAACCAGTCCTCTGATTGTTATCACCAGAAAAAGAAGTGCTAGATTATTTGGAAAGTTGCTCCCTGTTAGTAGTATTCGTAGCAGGTATACTGGTAAAGAATATTAGGTTCACATGTAAGACAGAAAAAGCAAAATAAAAAAAGTTGCTCATAACTGTCTAGTACCTGTCTGAGAAGGAGCTCTGGTGGCATAGTGGTTAAAATTTGGCTGCTAATCAAAAGGTTGGTGGATTGAATCCACCAGCTGCTCCATGGGAGAAAGATGAAGCAGTTTGCTTCTGTCCTATAGTGTTGCTATGAATTGGAGTCAACTCAGTGGCAGTGGATTTGGTTTTGGGATTTTACCTGTCCTGGCTAATTCTTTTGATCCCCATCCTAGCCTAGAAAACCAGCATCTTAATGTTGACAATACATGTGGTAGGACCAAGAACTAGATTGGCCATCTGACAGGGAGAATAAATATCTTTCTTCTCTTTTACTCCTTGTTTCACCACCTAAAACAAGAGCTGTCTGGTATATGCCTCCATGGACAGAGATAAAATGGTTCCTGTTTGGTTGCTCCAAAATGTTGGAAAACCCTTGTTGAGAAGTTGGCTTTGACAGCAGAGTCTCTTCTCCTTTATTTAAGTATTAGGAGACAGACTTTCTGCTTAATGATAAATGAACTTGCCCCTCCTTGCTCCAATGTGAGAGAAGCATGCATTTCATCCTAAAAATACAGACAAAATTACCAAAGTGAAAATGTATTCCCTGGAGGAATAGAGATAAGAATGCTGATGCTTACTGAAGTGCTGTTGCTTGTGGATTTGTAAGGCTGATGGAATACTGATATTTACATTAAGAACAGCTTGCAATTGTATTGGAAACAAATGCTTACCCTTGCATTACTGAAATGAAGACATATGCAATAAAAATGTTCTGCATAGGAACATACAGATGCAAAACAATTATTACCATTGTGAGGACTTAACTGCATGATTATGAAATTCCAAGATTCGATAGACAATGAGGATAGGAAGCACTGTCATTATTTAAATTGGAATAAGCAGTAACATTGGAATAAGAAGATTCCCATTTAGTCAGGGTAAATGCTACGGAATCTTTTCTTACGTAACATTTTTTTTTTCAAAGTAATACTGATATTTGTGTACAAAATTTAAAATCATCCTAATATACTATGATGAAATGAAGAAAGGGGGAATGGCTAGAAACCAGGATCCTCAAATCCTCTCCCCATCTTCTCTGCTCTTTGCTGAAGATGCGGGTTCCCAAGGGATCCATAGGCAGAAGACAAGGTCATGTGTTTTATTACCAGGAGTGTTTTATTCCAAACCTCAATTCAATCCCTTGTGATTTTGTTTATCCAGACTTGAGATCGAACAGACCTGTCTCTTTTCGATCTTAGCATCAGCAAAAGCTATTTACTGGTGTCAGTGGATACATAGCACTCTATAAACATTTTAAAAATAAAATAAAGGTAATATAACATATAATACTTGAAAGTTAATGACAATTATTGTTTTATATCAGTATAATGGACAGCGTTGCTTTTCATTTTTCACAAAAATACTAACACCTAGATACCGGCTCTATGAGGAGTATTCATGGATGCTAGTCATGTTGCACACTCACTTAGTTGTTTTCTTATTCTTTTTAAAAAATTATAAATCCTAATTTATAATTACAGGTCATCAGAAATGGGAGCAAGTATGAATATTAGGATCAGTGAAGGGTCCCAAAAGATGGAAATCTGTTTAATTGAAGGTTACTTTCAGCAGTCTGTCACACACCACATTGGACTATTATGTCAATGCTGCAAGGAGGCTGGATGTTGTTAATTTGGGAGACAGCAGGAAATGGATTAATGGTTCACTCTCCGGTTGCTTTAGTTCTAAACATATTAATTTTTTGTGGCATTTGGGTGTGTTTTTTAAAAGATGCTCAATTATACACTATTGATTTCTTTTTCAGATGGATGGAAAAAAGTCATCAAATTCTGGGAAAGATGTAAATTCTTGATGACAAAGCTACCTTCACTAAAATTCAGTTTTCCTAATAAATCTTGATATCTTTTCCCAAAGCATTAAAAATTATACTTTGTCTCTATGGTGATAGAGGCAAGTGATTCAGCTATTGACAACAATGTTGAAACATTTCATTCAAGCAAATCATTTAGACTTGCAGAGACAGTCTATGCTGATTTTAACAGTGCCATGGAAAAATGTTTTATTTGAACAACTTATTGTAAGCACCTTTCCCCTCAACGGTTAGCAAGCTTACATTTTGAGAAAGTCTTGCACTTGCTCCCTATTTCTCTGAACAGCAAACTGAAAAGACATACACTCAGGGCCTACAATTGAATCATAGTAATAGATTGCACTATTTCTTTCAACTCAGAATCAAGATCAGGAGGTGTGTTGTTGACTATATCTGTCCTCTGTGAAAAAACAGTGTGTGGACTGGCATTCAGGAGCAGCTGCTTTTATCCTCAAGGGACAGCCCTTCCTGGCTGCACACGGAGCTGGTGCACCTTCGGGTCTGACCCTAATGCACCATTTCTCATCTTCTTCGTGGCTCACAAAAAACGGTGCTATCTAAATGAGAAATCTCTCTCATGTAGAGTGTGTTTTTAGGCATAAGCAGAATAAGAAGTCATTGGATACTTTTCTTTATTGAAAGTACCTTTGCCAAAAACTGATCTACATTCTGCACGAAGAAGGCTTTCCTCCCACTGTAAAGCACAACATCTCCCAGCATTCCCATGGGATGTTGATTGCTCTATCAGATCATATGCCATTGATCATATGTAACATCCAGAAGGTGACATTTGATAAGTTTGGCAATAACTCATCCTGCTTCCTTGCCAAATAAAATATTGTTAATACCTTTGCCTCTGTTTTTATATATTCCTTGGAAATGGTCCCTTATAGGAGCCCTAGTGGTGTATGTAGTAGGAGCCCTGGCAGCACAGTGATTAAGCCCTCAGCTTAAACCTTAAAATATTGGTGGTTGGAACTCATCAGCTGCTCTGTAGGAAATAGATGTGGCAGTCTGCTTGCCTAAAGATTTACAGCCTTGGAAATGCTATGGGGCAGGTGACAGAGTTGCTATGAGTCAGAAGTCAGAATTGGCATGGAGATAGTGTTTTGTTTTGTTTTGTTTTTTGTAGTACAGTGGTTAAAGGAGCTCTGGTAGTGTAGTGCCTAAGGCACTTGACTGCTAACCAGAAGGCTGGTGGTTCAAACCGACCAGCCACTCCTCAGAAGGAAGAGTGGGCAATTTACTTTCGTAGAGACATTGCCTCAGAAACTCAAGGAGGGGTCACTATGAGTTGAATAGACTCTATGGCAATGAGTTTGTTTTATTTGTTTGACAGTGGTTAAAGCATTTAGTTGCTAATAGAAAGTTGGTGGTTCAAATCCATCAGCCACTCCATGGAGAAAGATGTGGCAGTCTGCTTCGATGATTTCAGTCTGCCCCAATGATTTCTGGGGCAGTTCTACTCTGTCCTATATGTTTCTCATGAATCAGAATTGGCTTGATAACAGTGAGTTTTATAGGAGTCCCTGTGTGGCAGAGTTGGGCACTTGACTACTAGCTAAAAGGTTGCCAGTTTGAACCTACCCAGAGGCACTTGAAGGACAGGCCAGTCAATCTGCTTTTGAAAGGTCACCACCTTGAAAACCCTATGGAGTAGTTCATCTCTGCATACACGGGTCGTGGTGAGTTGGAATCCATGTGATGGCAACTAACAACAACAATATCTATTTTTTGCTAAATGTAAGAAAGATTGCTTATTTTGATGCCTGTCTAGCTCAGATGCCTCATTAGTGTTGTTGTAGATCTAATTTTAATAACAGAATTAATCAATCTGCTGCTCTAAAACATTATTTTGTGCTCATTCCTAGAAAACTTGATTGGTATACCAGAAAGGCTACTGCTCTTTGTTTCAGAGGGATTTGAAAACCTCATGACTTGATGCCATTAAATGACAGTTTCATAGACAACAACACCAGGAGCAGGGAGCAAATGGATGACTGGTCCAGCAACATCTGACTTTCAAATATTCACTGTTTAATTCCTATGTGGATTTTTCTCTTTGAGAAATTCATATAAAATCATTACACTTTCAGATTCATCTGTTATTTGGAGTTATATTTGTATTACTTTTTCATATCACTATTTTAAAGCTTTAATGAGCCACTTTTGAGCCATTTTTGAAGTAGGGCCATAATGCAACATATTAAAAAAAAAAAACAATGCTACTTTTATCAAAATAAGAAATAACTTGCAAACAATGGGAAATTTTTTTAAACAAACTGCCTAATGCTAATTGAGATGCTCAATCAACTTAGCCATACAGTACATCGTGTAAAGCTTAGGAATATTGTTGGAAGAATTTAATAGGATTTCTGGGAAAAATAATAATTCAAATATCAAATTTATGAAAAGTACATTGCTTCATCTCTTTTCCTTTGAAACTACTACCTTGATAGAGCTAAATCATCAAGGACCATATTTTGTGTTGCTCTGGTAGCATAGTGCCTAAGGCACTTGGCTGCTAACCAGAAGACTGGCAGTTCAAACCCACCAGCCACTCCTCAGAAGGAAGATTGGGCAATCTACTTCCATAGTGATACTGCCTCAAAAACCCAAGGAGGGGTTGTTATGAGTTGGATCTGACTCAACGGCAGTGAGTTTGGTTTGGTTTTTTTCACTCTCCCCTGCTTGCCATTCCTATGGGGAGGAAAGGTGAGTCAGAGAAAAGTATGCTAAGGAAAGCACATTTTCTCAGAGCAGGACTGGCCAGAATACACCAAGAGCTGGGCACTGGGGACAGTCATTCTTCTCTTCCCAGGCTAGGAGGAGACATTTATCATAGCCATTGCTTAGAATTGATGGTAATACCAAATACATGTTTAGTTCTTTTTATTACTGCTTTTAAATTCCCTACAGACAATTAATATCTTTATTCCCTATACCTGGGGCAGACCGCTTTCAACCCCAGCTCTTGGTGGGCCACTTGGGCAGGCCTAATGGGAACACTTCTGCCTAAGTAGGACTGGGAGGGCTCTTAAATGGGAGTAACCCTAGGCTTGTGTTGCCTTGATAACCTTATAAATGAAGCAAGAGATACTACCAATAGGAATAATAAGAAGAGAGAAAATGAATGGCCTGCTTAGCACTCAAAACTCACTGCCATCGAGTCGATTCTGACTCATAGCGACCCCCATTGGGCTCCAAGGCTGTAAACCTTTATGGAAGCAGACTTCCTCATCTTTCTTCCACAGAGTGGCAGGTGGGCTTAAACCACTCACCTTCTGGCTAGCAGCCTAATGCCTTAACTAGTACACCACCACAGCTCCCTCTGGTTAGCACAGGGCCTGATAAATGACTTTGATTTTGATTCTTCTGTTTATATAATAATTCTCCTCTTCTAGAGGGGGAAGGGATAGTATCAGGGAATGAGGGGGCCAGGAGAAGAAGGGGAATGGAGAAAAGCTTGGAGCTCTTCTGAAAGATAGTGTGAGAAAGTCTCCGTGTACTCTGAGTCCAACACGTTTCCCAAATAAAGTACAAGTCCTGGTTCATTTTTACATGATTTCAGAGATGCAATGCCAACTTTGCTAAAGTTTATGGTGGTGAGAATGTGCTTAGTCAACAGAGTGTATCAAAACCCCAGGCTTAGATGCAGCAGTGAAGTCAGAATGCCAATGTTGAAACTGTGCAGGTGGGGCTGTGGGCCTAGGGAAGAAAATATATTAAACCTGGGTTCACATGGTCACAGTTATGCCTGATCTGTCTTAACAAGTTATCCCTTTTGCCTAACACAATGTATATATATGACTGTTATAATTAGTAGACTGCTCACAATGCACTCGTAAAATTTCAATTTTAATTTTTTTAAATTTAAATTTTATAATTTCCAACTCATAAAATATCAATTTTTAAAAGTATTTTTTAAAAAGACACAGGTGCACAAGAGATACAGACAACATAGATAAACACTTTTACATGCACAATATTGCATTATCAATAACAACAAGCATTAATCTATAGGTAGATACCTAGGTATATGGGCTGAATGATCAGGTATGTCTAGGCAACAGGGAATATACCCATGGCCATATATAAGTTTAAGGAGTTCTGGAAGCATAGTGGGTAAGGCATTTGGCTGCTGACTAGAAGGTTGGCAGTTCAAACCCACCAGCTGCTCCGTGGTAGGAAGATGAGGTGATCTACTCCTGTAAAGATTTACAGTTCTGGAAACCCAGTGGGGGTTGCTGTGAGTTGGAATTGAGTCGATGGCAGTGGGATATATAAGTTTTTGAGACAATATTGCTACAGACATGTTTATATGTGCTGTAAGAATGTCCACATATATAATAGAGCCAACAACAGACAAAGTTATAATAACTTCTTAGCCACAGCCAACCACCTTGTTTACTCCTGAGGGAGTGAATTTTGCAGCCCATGGGCTCAGAACCATGGTCAAGGGGGACAGCAAGCTCAACTAGCACAACATACTACACAAAAACATTGTTCAATATTCTACTTTGGTGAGTAGTGACTTGGGGGGGGGTTCTTAAAAGCTGGCAAACAGCCAACTAAGATTCGGTAATTGATCTCTCCTCATCCAGAGCAAAGAAGTACAAAGAAAACCAAAGACAAGTGCAAATAATTAGTCCAAGGGACTAGTGGACCATGAGAACCTCAGCTTAAATGCCCCTGAGGCCAGAAGAACAACATGGTTCCCAGCTACCACTGTCAACCACTCAGCAAGTGATCAAAATAAAAGATCCTGGATAGAGGGCTAGAAAAATGCTGAACAAACTCAAAGTCATAAAAAGACCAGACTTACAGATCTGATAGAGACTGGAGAAACCGCCAAGACTATAGCCTCTAGCTCCTGGAATTGAACCTATTCCTATGGCTTCCAGCCAAATGATAGACAGACATATAAGTTGAACATTTGTACCAGGTAGGTACACCCCTTAGAACAATCAATCGTGGGAGATGAGAAGGGCAGTATTTACACAGGAAGACAGCTCAGGAGGCAGGAATGCATAGGACAGAAGGACACAGGGAAAAGGTAACCATGGGGAGGAAGTGGCAAGAGAGCTATTAGATTATGGGGATTGTAATCAATATTATGAAACAAGTTGTGTATGAACTATTGTATGGAAAATGAATTTGCTCTGTAAACTTTCTCCCAAATCATATTTAAAGAATTCTTTTTTTAAAATGCGATTTTAATTCAGCCATTTCCATATCAGGTTTTTCTAAGGTGAGGTACAGCCATACACTGAAAGCATTGGTGAGTAAGTGAAGCTAAAGTGACCTGCACTTTTTTCATTTTCTTGAGGAGAACTAGGAAATTACTCAGTGATTAATCGGAAGATGCTCTGCCTCATCGGTGGAAGTGCTTCAACCTTGTTGTGATTAAACGTTAAATCAGAGTTTTGCACACCAACTATGATTTCCCTGCCAGTATTCTGTTTTCAGTTTTTAAAAGATAAGCTAATTCAATAAATATTTACTGAGTGCCTATTATGAACCAGATGCTAGGCCAGGAGCCAGAGTTTTGTAAATGTATTTTGTAGTCTCTGTGACAGATGTATACAATATGCTATATTAGAAAGCAAATATCTACCTGTGCAAAAAAAGTACTTGACTGAGGTGTGTGTGGGAGGGGGATGCATCAATTTCCAGACTGAGTAACTCCCTTGACCTCTCTGTGAATTCTTTTAGTGACCTTTGTGAGACTTATGGAAATAATAGTACTTGGAACAACACAGGTTCTTAAAAATTCCCTTCCCTCCCAACGTCTCTCCTCCTATCTCTCTCCCCTCCCAACTATAAATAGATCATTTGCAGGGACGGAGTCTTGCTTGTCATTGTGTCTCATGTGATATCTATTTTAGTGTTTGACTCAATTATGCTCAATAAATATGGGCTTGCATGGAACAGTTCACTTATTGTACTTAGGAAAGGACAAAAATGAGAAAGAAAAATAAAAAGGAAGAGTTGTTCTAAACACTGCTGATGAAAGACAAACAGTTAAGCCCATAGGGCTGATGGAGGCACCAAGACAGGTGGAAGGACACAGAAAGTACAGATGGCTATAAGTTATCAATATGTGATAATATTATTTTCTTTTCTGTCTGTGTTTGGCTAGCTGGTACTACTGAGAGCACACTAATAATATGTATCAGAAATGACATTTTACAGCAGTTTGGCAATTTAAGCTTATATTGTGCCACATTTATGAGTAATACACCCTACCTCTCTCAATATCCAGCTACTAAATGAGTCTCAGACTTTTAAAGTGAGATTCTTTAATATCACATGATAATACAAACAGAACCAGTGGCCATGGAGGCAATTCTGATTTATGCAATGCCGTAGGTGTCAGAGTAGAAATGTACTCCATAGAGGTTTTGTATGTTTGCTTTTCAAATTTTTATTGTGATATTGCAAGGTAGATTCCTTTTACATTCAACAGTTTAAAACATTTTGTTTCATAGCAATGACTACAATCCCCAAAGTATAATGGTTCTCTTCCCACTTCCTCCCTGGGGTTACCTTTTCAGTGTGTCCTACTTGCCTATGCATTCCTGCCTCCCTAACTTTCTCCCTGTGTAAATGCTGCCCTTCTGATCTCCTGTGGTTGGTTGGTCTAAGGAGTGCAGCTCCCTGGTGTACTTGCTCAGCTCATGGGCCTGTCTATTGTTTAGCTGAGAGGTAAGCCACAGGAGTGAGTCCAATACCAGGCATGAAGAGTGAGTAAGGGCCATAGTCTTAGGGACTTCATCAATATCTATATGACTATATCCATAGGGGAGCTCTGGTAGCATAATGCCTAAGACATTTGACTGCTAACCAGAAGGCTGGAGATTCAAACCCACCTAGGAAGGAAGATTGGGCAATCTACTTCTGTAGTGATACCGCCTCAGAACCCAAGGAGGGGTCATTATGAGTTGGATCTGACTTGATGGCAGTGATTGACTGAGTAATCCATAGGGTTTTCAGTAGCTGATTTTTTTGCAAGTAGACTGTCAGGGCTTTTCTTCCAAGGCACCTTTGTATTGACACAAACCTCTAAACTTTTGGTTAGCATATGAGTATGTCCACTAGGAAGGTTGAACAATCTGCTTCTGTAGTGATACTGCCTCAGAAAGGAGGGGTCACAATGAGTTGAATCCAACATCATGGTGGTGAGAGAGAGAGAGACCATTTGTATAATCCAAACAGAATTTGCAAACATTGAAAAGTTATTGCTAGGGATTGAATTATGTCCCCTCAAAATATGTTGTAAATTCTAACCTCTATGCCTGTGGTTGTAATCCCATTTGGGAAAGAGTTGTGTGCATTATGCTAATGAGGCAGGATTAGTGTAAAGTGTATTTTGAGTCAATCTCCTTTGAGATATGAAAGAGATTAAAATAAGCCAGCAGAGCAGAGATGGGGAAAGACAAATGCAAAGCCACACGAAAATCACCCAGGAGCAGAAGCTCAAAAGAGACCAGGACTTTCCTCCAGAGCCAACAGAAAGAGAAAGTCTTCTCCTAGAGCTAGCACTCTGAATTCAGACTTCCAGCCTCCTAAACTGTGAGAAAATAAATTTCTGTTTTTTAAAGCCACCCACTTGTGATGTTTCTGTTATAGCAGCACTGTTGTTGTTGTTGTTAGATGCCGTTGAGTCATCTCTGACTCATAGTGACCCTATGCACAGCAGAATGAAACACTCCCTGGTACTGTGCCAGCTCCATGATCCCTGCTATACCTGAGCCCATCATTGTAGCCACTGTGTCAATCCATCTTGTTTAGGGCCTTCTCCTCTTTCGTTGACCTTCCACTTTACCAAGCATGATATCCTTCTCCAGGGAATGATTTCTTCTTACAACATGACCAAAGTAGGTGAGACAAAGTCTGGCCATTCTCGCTTCCAAGGAGCATTCTGGCTGCACTTCATGCAGTCCATGGTACTTTCAGCATTCTTCGCCAACACCACAATTCAAAAGCATTGACTCTTCTTCAGTCTTCCTTACTCATTCTCCAGCTCTCACATGCATATGAGATGATTGAAAATATCATGGCTTGTGTCAGGTGCACCTTAGTCCTCAAGGAGACATTTTTGCTCTTCATCACTTGAAAGAGATCCTTTGCAGCAGATTTGCTCAGTGCTATACGTTGTCTGATATCGTGACTGCTTCTTCCATTGGTGTTCATTGAGAACCAAGTATTATGAAGTCTTCAACAACTTCAACCTTTTCTCCGTTTATCACAATGCTGCTTATAGTTTCAGTTTGAGGACTTTTGTTTTCTTTATATTGAGATGTGATCCATACTGAAGACCGTATTCTTCAATCTTCATAAGTAAGTGTTTCAAGTCATCCTCACTCTCACAAAGCAAAGTTGTATCATCAGCATATCTCAGATTGTTAATGATTCTTCCTCCAATCCTGATGCCACGTTCTTCTTTATACACTCCAGCTTCTTGGATTATTTGTTCAGCACACAGATTGAATAAGTATGGTAAAAGGATACAACCTTGACACACTCCTTTCTTGATATTTAGCCATGCAGTATTCCCTTGTTCTGTTCCAACTATAGCCTCCTGGTCTACGTACAGGTTCCTCATGAGCACAATTTAGTGTTCTGGAATTCCCATTCTTCTCAATGTTATCCGTAATTTGTTATGATCCACACAATCAAATGATTTTGCATAGTCAATAAAACACAAATAAACATCTTTCTGTTATTCTTTTCTTTCAGCCAAGATCCATCTGACATCAGCAATGATGTCCCTCATTCCATGTCCTCTTCTGAATCCAGCTTGCATTTCTGGAAGTTCCCTATCAATACACTGCTGCAACCATTTTGCATCTTACTGAATTATATTCAGTAAGATTTTACTTCTGGATGATATTAATGATATAGTTCTATAACTTCCACATTCTGTGAGGTCACCTTTCTTTGGAATGGGTACAAATATGGATCTCTTTCAGTCAGTTGGCCAGGTAACTGTCTTCCAAATTTTTGGCATAGATGAGTGAGTGCCTCCAGGAC
>NW_006921785.1:1757631-1781693 GCF_000298275.1 Orycteropus afer afer
CTCTTTTCGATCTTAGCATCAGCAAAAGCTATTTACTGGTGTCAGTGGATACATAGCACTCTATAAACATTTTAAAAATAAGATAAAGGTAATATAACATATAATACTTGAAAGTTAATGACAATTATTGTTTTATATCAGTATAATGGACAGCGTTGCTTTTCATTTTTCACAAAAATACTAACACCTAGATACCGGCTCTATGAGGAGTATTCATGGATGCTAGTCATGTTGCACACTCACTTAGTTGTTTTCTTATTCTTTTTAAAAAATTATAAATCCTAATTTATAATTACAGGTCATCAGAAATGGGAGCAAGTATGAATATTAGGATCAGTGAAGGGTCCCAAAAGATGGAAATCTGTTTAATTGAAGGTTACTTTCAGCAGTCTGTCACACACCACATTGGACTATTATGTCAATGCTGCAAGGAGGCTGGATGTTGTTAATTTGGGAGACAGCAGGAAATGGATTAATGGTTCACTCTCCGGTTGCTTTAGTTCTAAACATATTAATTTTTTGTGGCATTTGGGTGTGTTTTTTAAAAGATGCTCAATTATACACTATTGATTTCTTTTTCAGATGGATGGAAAAAAGTCATCAAATTCTGGGAAAGATGTAAATTCTTGATGACAAAGCTACCTTCACTAAAATTCAGTTTTCCTAATAAATCTTGATATCTTTTCCCAAAGCATTAAAAATTATACTTTGTCTCTATGGTGATAGAGGCAAGTGATTCAGCTATTGACAACAATGTTGAAACATTTCATTCAAGCAAATCATTTAGACTTGCAGAGACAGTCTATGCTGATTTTAACAGTGCCATGGAAAAATGTTTTATTTGAACAACTTATTGTAAGCACCTTTCCCCTCAACGGTTAGCAAGCTTACATTTTGAGAAAGTCTTGCACTTGCTCCCTATTTCTCTGAACAGCAAACTGAAAAGACATACACTCAGGGCCTACAATTGAATCATAGTAATAGATTGCACTATTTCTTTCAACTCAGAATCAAGATCAGGAGGTGTGTTGTTGACTATATCTGTCCTCTGTGAAAAAACAGTGTGTGGACTGGCATTCAGGAGCAGCTGCTTTTATCCTCAAGGGACAGCCCTTCCTGGCTGCACACGGAGCTGGTGCACCTTCGGGTCTGACCCTAATGCACCATTTCTCATCTTCTTCGTGGCTCACAAAAAACGGTGCTATCTAAATGAGAAATCTCTCTCATGTAGAGTGTGTTTTTAGGCATAAGCAGAATAAGAAGTCATTGGATACTTTTCTTTATTGAAAGTACCTTTGCCAAAAACTGATCTACATTCTGCACGAAGAAGGCTTTCCTCCCACTGTAAAGCACAACATCTCCCAGCATTCCCATGGGATGTTGATTGCTCTATCAGATCATATGCCATTGATCATATGTAACATCCAGAAGGTGACATTTGATAAGTTTGGCAATAACTCATCCTGCTTCCTTGCCAAATAAAATATTGTTAATACCTTTGCCTCTGTTTTTATATATTCCTTGGAAATGGTCCCTTATAGGAGCCCTAGTGGTGTATGTAGTAGGAGCCCTGGCAGCACAGTGATTAAGCCCTCAGCTTAAACCTTAAAATATTGGTGGTTGGAACTCATCAGCTGCTCTGTAGGAAATAGATGTGGCAGTCTGCTTGCCTAAAGATTTACAGCCTTGGAAATGCTATGGGGCAGGTGACAGAGTTGCTATGAGTCAGAAGTCAGAATTGGCATGGAGATAGTGTTTTGTTTTGTTTTGTTTTTTGTAGTACAGTGGTTAAAGGAGCTCTGGTAGTGTAGTGCCTAAGGCACTTGACTGCTAACCAGAAGGCTGGTGGTTCAAACCGACCAGCCACTCCTCAGAAGGAAGAGTGGGCAATTTACTTTCGTAGAGACATTGCCTCAGAAACTCAAGGAGGGGTCACTATGAGTTGAATAGACTCTATGGCAATGAGTTTGTTTTATTTGTTTGACAGTGGTTAAAGCATTTAGTTGCTAATAGAAAGTTGGTGGTTCAAATCCATCAGCCACTCCATGGAGAAAGATGTGGCAGTCTGCTTCGATGATTTCAGTCTGCCCCAATGATTTCTGGGGCAGTTCTACTCTGTCCTATATGTTTCTCATGAATCAGAATTGGCTTGATAACAGTGAGTTTTATAGGAGTCCCTGTGTGGCAGAGTTGGGCACTTGACTACTAGCTAAAAGGTTGCCAGTTTGAACCTACCCAGAGGCACTTGAAGGACAGGCCAGTCAATCTGCTTTTGAAAGGTCACCACCTTGAAAACCCTATGGAGTAGTTCATCTCTGCATACACGGGTCGTGGTGAGTTGGAATCCATGTGATGGCAACTAACAACAACAATATCTATTTTTTGCTAAATGTAAGAAAGATTGCTTATTTTGATGCCTGTCTAGCTCAGATGCCTCATTAGTGTTGTTGTAGATCTAATTTTAATAACAGAATTAATCAATCTGCTGCTCTAAAACATTATTTTGTGCTCATTCCTAGAAAACTTGATTGGTATACCAGAAAGGCTACTGCTCTTTGTTTCAGAGGGATTTGAAAACCTCATGACTTGATGCCATTAAATGACAGTTTCATAGACAACAACACCAGGAGCAGGGAGCAAATGGATGACTGGTCCAGCAACATCTGACTTTCAAATATTCACTGTTTAATTCCTATGTGGATTTTTCTCTTTGAGAAATTCATATAAAATCATTACACTTTCAGATTCATCTGTTATTTGGAGTTATATTTGTATTACTTTTTCATATCACTATTTTAAAGCTTTAATGAGCCACTTTTGAGCCATTTTTGAAGTAGGGCCATAATGCAACATATTAAAAAAAAAAAACAATGCTACTTTTATCAAAATAAGAAATAACTTGCAAACAATGGGAAATTTTTTTAAACAAACTGCCTAATGCTAATTGAGATGCTCAATCAACTTAGCCATACAGTACATCGTGTAAAGCTTAGGAATATTGTTGGAAGAATTTAATAGGATTTCTGGGAAAAATAATAATTCAAATATCAAATTTATGAAAAGTACATTGCTTCATCTCTTTTCCTTTGAAACTACTACCTTGATAGAGCTAAATCATCAAGGACCATATTTTGTGTTGCTCTGGTAGCATAGTGCCTAAGGCACTTGGCTGCTAACCAGAAGACTGGCAGTTCAAACCCACCAGCCACTCCTCAGAAGGAAGATTGGGCAATCTACTTCCATAGTGATACTGCCTCAAAAACCCAAGGAGGGGTTGTTATGAGTTGGATCTGACTCAACGGCAGTGAGTTTGGTTTGGTTTTTTTCACTCTCCCCTGCTTGCCATTCCTATGGGGAGGAAAGGTGAGTCAGAGAAAAGTATGCTAAGGAAAGCACATTTTCTCAGAGCAGGACTGGCCAGAATACACCAAGAGCTGGGCACTGGGGACAGTCATTCTTCTCTTCCCAGGCTAGGAGGAGACATTTATCATAGCCATTGCTTAGAATTGATGGTAATACCAAATACATGTTTAGTTCTTTTTATTACTGCTTTTAAATTCCCTACAGACAATTAATATCTTTATTCCCTATACCTGGGGCAGACCGCTTTCAACCCCAGCTCTTGGTGGGCCACTTGGGCAGGCCTAATGGGAACACTTCTGCCTAAGTAGGACTGGGAGGGCTCTTAAATGGGAGTAACCCTAGGCTTGTGTTGCCTTGATAACCTTATAAATGAAGCAAGAGATACTACCAATAGGAATAATAAGAAGAGAGAAAATGAATGGCCTGCTTAGCACTCAAAACTCACTGCCATCGAGTCGATTCTGACTCATAGCGACCCCCATTGGGCTCCAAGGCTGTAAACCTTTATGGAAGCAGACTTCCTCATCTTTCTTCCACAGAGTGGCAGGTGGGCTTAAACCACTCACCTTCTGGCTAGCAGCCTAATGCCTTAACTAGTACACCACCACAGCTCCCTCTGGTTAGCACAGGGCCTGATAAATGACTTTGATTTTGATTCTTCTGTTTATATAATAATTCTCCTCTTCTAGAGGGGGAAGGGATAGTATCAGGGAATGAGGGGGCCAGGAGAAGAAGGGGAATGGAGAAAAGCTTGGAGCTCTTCTGAAAGATAGTGTGAGAAAGTCTCCGTGTACTCTGAGTCCAACACGTTTCCCAAATAAAGTACAAGTCCTGGTTCATTTTTACATGATTTCAGAGATGCAATGCCAACTTTGCTAAAGTTTATGGTGGTGAGAATGTGCTTAGTCAACAGAGTGTATCAAAACCCCAGGCTTAGATGCAGCAGTGAAGTCAGAATGCCAATGTTGAAACTGTGCAGGTGGGGCTGTGGGCCTAGGGAAGAAAATATATTAAACCTGGGTTCACATGGTCACAGTTATGCCTGATCTGTCTTAACAAGTTATCCCTTTTGCCTAACACAATGTATATATATGACTGTTATAATTAGTAGACTGCTCACAATGCACTCGTAAAATTTCAATTTTAATTTTTTTAAATTTAAATTTTATAATTTCCAACTCATAAAATATCAATTTTTAAAAGTATTTTTTAAAAAGACACAGGTGCACAAGAGATACAGACAACATAGATAAACACTTTTACATGCACAATATTGCATTATCAATAACAACAAGCATTAATCTATAGGTAGATACCTAGGTATATGGGCTGAATGATCAGGTATGTCTAGGCAACAGGGAATATACCCATGGCCATATATAAGTTTAAGGAGTTCTGGAAGCATAGTGGGTAAGGCATTTGGCTGCTGACTAGAAGGTTGGCAGTTCAAACCCACCAGCTGCTCCGTGGTAGGAAGATGAGGTGATCTACTCCTGTAAAGATTTACAGTTCTGGAAACCCAGTGGGGGTTGCTGTGAGTTGGAATTGAGTCGATGGCAGTGGGATATATAAGTTTTTGAGACAATATTGCTACAGACATGTTTATATGTGCTGTAAGAATGTCCACATATATAATAGAGCCAACAACAGACAAAGTTATAATAACTTCTTAGCCACAGCCAACCACCTTGTTTACTCCTGAGGGAGTGAATTTTGCAGCCCATGGGCTCAGAACCATGGTCAAGGGGGACAGCAAGCTCAACTAGCACAACATACTACACAAAAACATTGTTCAATATTCTACTTTGGTGAGTAGTGACTTGGGGGGGGGTTCTTAAAAGCTGGCAAACAGCCAACTAAGATTCGGTAATTGATCTCTCCTCATCCAGAGCAAAGAAGTACAAAGAAAACCAAAGACAAGTGCAAATAATTAGTCCAAGGGACTAGTGGACCATGAGAACCTCAGCTTAAATGCCCCTGAGGCCAGAAGAACAACATGGTTCCCAGCTACCACTGTCAACCACTCAGCAAGTGATCAAAATAAAAGATCCTGGATAGAGGGCTAGAAAAATGCTGAACAAACTCAAAGTCATAAAAAGACCAGACTTACAGATCTGATAGAGACTGGAGAAACCGCCAAGACTATAGCCTCTAGCTCCTGGAATTGAACCTATTCCTATGGCTTCCAGCCAAATGATAGACAGACATATAAGTTGAACATTTGTACCAGGTAGGTACACCCCTTAGAACAATCAATCGTGGGAGATGAGAAGGGCAGTATTTACACAGGAAGACAGCTCAGGAGGCAGGAATGCATAGGACAGAAGGACACAGGGAAAAGGTAACCATGGGGAGGAAGTGGCAAGAGAGCTATTAGATTATGGGGATTGTAATCAATATTATGAAACAAGTTGTGTATGAACTATTGTATGGAAAATGAATTTGCTCTGTAAACTTTCTCCCAAATCATATTTAAAGAATTCTTTTTTTAAAATGCGATTTTAATTCAGCCATTTCCATATCAGGTTTTTCTAAGGTGAGGTACAGCCATACACTGAAAGCATTGGTGAGTAAGTGAAGCTAAAGTGACCTGCACTTTTTTCATTTTCTTGAGGAGAACTAGGAAATTACTCAGTGATTAATCGGAAGATGCTCTGCCTCATCGGTGGAAGTGCTTCAACCTTGTTGTGATTAAACGTTAAATCAGAGTTTTGCACACCAACTATGATTTCCCTGCCAGTATTCTGTTTTCAGTTTTTAAAAGATAAGCTAATTCAATAAATATTTACTGAGTGCCTATTATGAACCAGATGCTAGGCCAGGAGCCAGAGTTTTGTAAATGTATTTTGTAGTCTCTGTGACAGATGTATACAATATGCTATATTAGAAAGCAAATATCTACCTGTGCAAAAAAAGTACTTGACTGAGGTGTGTGTGGGAGGGGGATGCATCAATTTCCAGACTGAGTAACTCCCTTGACCTCTCTGTGAATTCTTTTAGTGACCTTTGTGAGACTTATGGAAATAATAGTACTTGGAACAACACAGGTTCTTAAAAATTCCCTTCCCTCCCAACGTCTCTCCTCCTATCTCTCTCCCCTCCCAACTATAAATAGATCATTTGCAGGGACGGAGTCTTGCTTGTCATTGTGTCTCATGTGATATCTATTTTAGTGTTTGACTCAATTATGCTCAATAAATATGGGCTTGCATGGAACAGTTCACTTATTGTACTTAGGAAAGGACAAAAATGAGAAAGAAAAATAAAAAGGAAGAGTTGTTCTAAACACTGCTGATGAAAGACAAACAGTTAAGCCCATAGGGCTGATGGAGGCACCAAGACAGGTGGAAGGACACAGAAAGTACAGATGGCTATAAGTTATCAATATGTGATAATATTATTTTCTTTTCTGTCTGTGTTTGGCTAGCTGGTACTACTGAGAGCACACTAATAATATGTATCAGAAATGACATTTTACAGCAGTTTGGCAATTTAAGCTTATATTGTGCCACATTTATGAGTAATACACCCTACCTCTCTCAATATCCAGCTACTAAATGAGTCTCAGACTTTTAAAGTGAGATTCTTTAATATCACATGATAATACAAACAGAACCAGTGGCCATGGAGGCAATTCTGATTTATGCAATGCCGTAGGTGTCAGAGTAGAAATGTACTCCATAGAGGTTTTGTATGTTTGCTTTTCAAATTTTTATTGTGATATTGCAAGGTAGATTCCTTTTACATTCAACAGTTTAAAACATTTTGTTTCATAGCAATGACTACAATCCCCAAAGTATAATGGTTCTCTTCCCACTTCCTCCCTGGGGTTACCTTTTCAGTGTGTCCTACTTGCCTATGCATTCCTGCCTCCCTAACTTTCTCCCTGTGTAAATGCTGCCCTTCTGATCTCCTGTGGTTGGTTGGTCTAAGGAGTGCAGCTCCCTGGTGTACTTGCTCAGCTCATGGGCCTGTCTATTGTTTAGCTGAGAGGTAAGCCACAGGAGTGAGTCCAATACCAGGCATGAAGAGTGAGTAAGGGCCATAGTCTTAGGGACTTCATCAATATCTATATGACTATATCCATAGGGGAGCTCTGGTAGCATAATGCCTAAGACATTTGACTGCTAACCAGAAGGCTGGAGATTCAAACCCACCTAGGAAGGAAGATTGGGCAATCTACTTCTGTAGTGATACCGCCTCAGAACCCAAGGAGGGGTCATTATGAGTTGGATCTGACTTGATGGCAGTGATTGACTGAGTAATCCATAGGGTTTTCAGTAGCTGATTTTTTTGCAAGTAGACTGTCAGGGCTTTTCTTCCAAGGCACCTTTGTATTGACACAAACCTCTAAACTTTTGGTTAGCATATGAGTATGTCCACTAGGAAGGTTGAACAATCTGCTTCTGTAGTGATACTGCCTCAGAAAGGAGGGGTCACAATGAGTTGAATCCAACATCATGGTGGTGAGAGAGAGAGAGACCATTTGTATAATCCAAACAGAATTTGCAAACATTGAAAAGTTATTGCTAGGGATTGAATTATGTCCCCTCAAAATATGTTGTAAATTCTAACCTCTATGCCTGTGGTTGTAATCCCATTTGGGAAAGAGTTGTGTGCATTATGCTAATGAGGCAGGATTAGTGTAAAGTGTATTTTGAGTCAATCTCCTTTGAGATATGAAAGAGATTAAAATAAGCCAGCAGAGCAGAGATGGGGAAAGACAAATGCAAAGCCACACGAAAATCACCCAGGAGCAGAAGCTCAAAAGAGACCAGGACTTTCCTCCAGAGCCAACAGAAAGAGAAAGTCTTCTCCTAGAGCTAGCACTCTGAATTCAGACTTCCAGCCTCCTAAACTGTGAGAAAATAAATTTCTGTTTTTTAAAGCCACCCACTTGTGATGTTTCTGTTATAGCAGCACTGTTGTTGTTGTTGTTAGATGCCGTTGAGTCATCTCTGACTCATAGTGACCCTATGCACAGCAGAATGAAACACTCCCTGGTACTGTGCCAGCTCCATGATCCCTGCTATACCTGAGCCCATCATTGTAGCCACTGTGTCAATCCATCTTGTTTAGGGCCTTCTCCTCTTTCGTTGACCTTCCACTTTACCAAGCATGATATCCTTCTCCAGGGAATGATTTCTTCTTACAACATGACCAAAGTAGGTGAGACAAAGTCTGGCCATTCTCGCTTCCAAGGAGCATTCTGGCTGCACTTCATGCAGTCCATGGTACTTTCAGCATTCTTCGCCAACACCACAATTCAAAAGCATTGACTCTTCTTCAGTCTTCCTTACTCATTCTCCAGCTCTCACATGCATATGAGATGATTGAAAATATCATGGCTTGTGTCAGGTGCACCTTAGTCCTCAAGGAGACATTTTTGCTCTTCATCACTTGAAAGAGATCCTTTGCAGCAGATTTGCTCAGTGCTATACGTTGTCTGATATCGTGACTGCTTCTTCCATTGGTGTTCATTGAGAACCAAGTATTATGAAGTCTTCAACAACTTCAACCTTTTCTCCGTTTATCACAATGCTGCTTATAGTTTCAGTTTGAGGACTTTTGTTTTCTTTATATTGAGATGTGATCCATACTGAAGACCGTATTCTTCAATCTTCATAAGTAAGTGTTTCAAGTCATCCTCACTCTCACAAAGCAAAGTTGTATCATCAGCATATCTCAGATTGTTAATGATTCTTCCTCCAATCCTGATGCCACGTTCTTCTTTATACACTCCAGCTTCTTGGATTATTTGTTCAGCACACAGATTGAATAAGTATGGTAAAAGGATACAACCTTGACACACTCCTTTCTTGATATTTAGCCATGCAGTATTCCCTTGTTCTGTTCCAACTATAGCCTCCTGGTCTACGTACAGGTTCCTCATGAGCACAATTTAGTGTTCTGGAATTCCCATTCTTCTCAATGTTATCCGTAATTTGTTATGATCCACACAATCAAATGATTTTGCATAGTCAATAAAACACAAATAAACATCTTTCTGTTATTCTTTTCTTTCAGCCAAGATCCATCTGACATCAGCAATGATGTCCCTCATTCCATGTCCTCTTCTGAATCCAGCTTGCATTTCTGGAAGTTCCCTATCAATACACTGCTGCAACCATTTTGCATCTTACTGAATTATATTCAGTAAGATTTTACTTCTGGATGATATTAATGATATAGTTCTATAACTTCCACATTCTGTGAGGTCACCTTTCTTTGGAATGGGTACAAATATGGATCTCTTTCAGTCAGTTGGCCAGGTAACTGTCTTCCAAATTTTTGGCATAGATGAGTGAGTGCCTCCAGGACGGCATCCAATTGTAGAAACATCTCAATGGGTTTCCCATCAATTCCTGGAGCCTTGCTTTTCAGCACTTCCTTCAGTGCAGCTTTGACTTCTTCCTTGATACCATTGGTTCTTGATCATATATCACCTTCTGAAATGGATGAATATCAATCAATTCTTTTTGGTACAGTGACTCTATTCCTTCCATCTTCTTTTGATGTTTCCTGCATCATTCAATATTTTATCATAGAATCTTTCAATATTGCAACTCGAGGCTTAAATTTCTCTTCAGTTCTTTCAGCTTGAGAAACTCTTGAGTGTGTTCTTCCCTTTTGGTTTTCTAACTCCATGTCTTTGCCCATTTCATTATAGTAATTGGCATTGTCTGCTCGAGCTGCTCTTTGAAATCTTCTATTCAGCTCTTTTGTCTTGTCATTTCTTCCATTTGCTTTAGTTACTCTCCATTCAAGGGCAAGTCAGACTCTCTTCTGACATCCATATTGGTCTTTTCTTCCTTTCCTGTCTTTTAAATGACCTCTTGCTTTTCTCATGGATGATGTTCTTGATGTCATCCCACAATTCCTCTGGTTTTTGGTCACTGGTGTTCTATGTATCAAATCTATTCTTTAAATGGTATCTAAACGCAGGAGGGATATAGTCAAGGTCATATTTTGGCTCTCATGGACTTTTTTAAATTGTCTTCAACTTGAACTTGAACTTGCATATGAGCAGTTGATGGTCTGTTACACAATCAGCTCCTGGCCTTGTTTTGGCTGAAGATATTGAGCTTTTCCATTGTCTCTTGCCACAGATGTAGTCAATCTGTTTCCTGTGCACTCCATCTGGTAAAATCCATGTGTATACCTGCCATTTGTGTTGTTGGAAAAAGCTATTTGCAATGACTAAGTCGTAGGTCTTGCAAAATTCTATCATGTGATCTCCAGCATTATTTGTATCACCAAGGCCAAATTTTTCACCTACCAGTGATTCTTCTTTGTTTCCAACTTTTGCATTCCAATCACCAGTGATAACCAGTACATCTTGATTGCATGTTTGGTCAATTTCAGACTGCAGAAGTTGGTAAAAATCTTCAATTTCTTCATCTTTGGGTTTTGTTGTTGTTATTTTGTTATGTGCCCTCAAGTCGGATTCAACTCATAGCGACCCCTCCTTGGGTTTCCGAGGCAGTATCATGACGGAAGTAGATTGCCCCGTTTTCCTTCAGAGGAGTGGCTGGTGAGTTTGATCCACCAGTCTTCTGGTTAACAGTCAAGTGCCTTAGGCATTATGCTACCAGAGTTTCGTAGCTGGTGCATAAATTTGAATAATAGTTGTATTAACTGGCTTTCCTTGTAGGTAAATGGATATTATCCTATCACTGACAGTATTGGTCCTATCACTGACAACATTGTCTAGAAGCTCTGGTGGCATAGTGCCTAAGGCATTAGACTGCTAACCAGAAGGCTGATAGTTCAAACCCACCAGCCACTCCTTGGAAGGAAGGTTAGGCAATCTACCTCCATAGTGATGTTGTTGTTATGTGCCGTTGAATCGGACCCAACTTATAGCGTGATACCACCTCAGAAACCCAAGGAGGGGTCACTGAGTTGGATCTGACTCGATGGCAGTGTGTTTGTTTTGTTTTTTGACAGCATTGTACTTTAGGATAGATCTTGAAACATTCTTTTTGATGATGAATGCAGCACTAGAGAACTAATACAATTACTATTTTTTAAACTTATGATGCCAAAGAGTTAACCTGGCTGATTTTTGCTCCAGAAAAATTTCATTATAAAACAAGTATAAAATAGACCTATTATATGAGCTTATGTAGACTTAGTCTAAAAGCATGTTATCTATCCCCTTAGCAAATATTTCTACACCACCAAATCCACTTCCAGCCTGGATTCTCCACATTATTCCCTATGAAAAACAAATCAAAGAGACTCCAAACAGAAAGATGGACTATAGTAGCTCTCCTTTCCTTAGACCAGTTTTCTAACTTTTTGAGACCAAAAATTAAACTTTTCAGATTGCATGTTTAAGAAGCTATATTAAATGAAGAAAAATTATTTTTCATGGAAGATTGACAAGACCAGGGCCTGTAATCTACCTTTTGTTGTTGTTATTGGTTGTTTATTTTTTTAAGTCAGCTTTCAGTTGGTCTGCAAGCTTGTTCCCAAAGCTGGGGTTCTCTAACATCCACCAGGGCAGTGAGTTGGAATATTGGAGGAACAGCCTTTTGCCCTCCCACGCACATGCCTTTACCCTGGTTCCAGTCTTGAGACTATTCAGTTACACTCGCTGTCCATTTAGCATTTTCTTTGCCCAGCTTGCCTTGAATTATTTATATATTTGCATTCCTGATCAGAATGTAAGTTCTTGTGAAGGCAGAGGCTGTGTCTCATTCACCTTTGTATTCCCTAATTGCCCTTTGCTCAAAGATTTTTAGACACAATAAACATCTGCTAAATAAACATTTAGTAACATAGGCCACGTCATTTACCGTGAGTGAGCATCTGATCCCCAATTATAAGGCAAAGCATTCACTGCCAACTATTTTGCCTTTCAAAAATTAATCCCAATTCATGTTGTGTATTACAGTTTGAAAAACACTCAGAATAAGAATTGATCTGATATATGTATGCAATGCTATTGAATAAAGCTTTTCCTGGTCTAGTGCCCATATATTTAAGTTGACTTTAAAGACAAAATTTTTATAAAGAATTTTGTATTTGAAATCTGTACTAATAAGATAACATTAAATTGTTATAAGCATATGCAAAGAGGGTGTGAGGGTGGCATCATCAGAATTCCTCTAACTTCACAAAAAGAGAGAAGGATCATATCAGTATTAACAGCCCAAGGATGATTCTTTTGGAGCAGAGGTCAACCATCCCTCTCAACAGTACTTTCTACATCTTGGAATAGCCACACAGAACTCACAAAAAAAATACTCATGATTATAGGTTTATTAGGGAAGCAACAGGTTACAATTCAGGATCAGAAACACATCAGGATAGAGTTCTTTATAGTCAGGACAGCCTCTTCTCAGCCATGACACAGGCGTGGTGCTCTCTGGCCTCAGGTTCTCAGTCCTGTGGCTCCTTGGCCTTTGTTCTGCTTGGACAAATGTTACAAAGCTCTTTTAGCTCTGCTAATAGGGAGGCACCCCGCTCTGACAGCAAGCCTCCTGCCTGAACGCATTCAGCTTTCCTGCCCTGTGTAGGTCTCTTGTAGGTCTCTTGGTTCTGCCATTTCTCTGCTGCTGCTTCTTGCTGTCTCAGTGCAGGGATCTTGGGTCAAAGGCCACTCTCTGTTCCTGGCACTTTTTTCTTGATGGTAGTGAGAGTCCCCTTTCCACTTTGGGATATCTCATTTTAAGCCTAGAGGGATGGTAAAACAGACCAATCCTCATGTTAGGGTCCCATACACCTTATTTGCGTGGTCCCTCTACACAAAGGAGGCTATGTACCTTATTTGTATTATTAGTAAGCTATCTAATCCCCTTGGTGAGCCACACGCACCTCACATTTGCATAGTCCCTCCCAGTCATCTAGTGGGAGCCACAAAGAACATGGCTGGAAGAGCCATATTAAGTAATTCATTGTACCACAGCATATTTAATTAGATAGAAGTAAATCCCTAATTAGTTTAAAATTGTTACCTGTTAAACAAATTACAATATTTATATTGTCATATAACATCATACCAAAGAAAAAAATGACCTATGTTAACCAGATAAAAGTACAGCATATATTACTCAACTTCAGAGACTCAAAATATGAGAGCTGAAATATCCCTTTAGAATTCCACTAATGCAAATGTGGGAGCTCTGGTAGCATAATTCCTAAGACACTTGACTGCTAACCAGAAGGCTGGAGGTTCAAACCCACCAGCCACTCCTCGGAAGGAAGATGGGACAATCTACTTCCGTAGTGATACTGCCTCGGAAACCCAAGGAGGGGTCGCTATGAGTCAGGTCCAACTAGACGGCACATAACAACAACAACAATGCAGATGTAAGAAGTTCATGCCTGCAGAGGAGAGACTAGATATCTAAATGCTTGAAGTAGGTTGGTGACATACATCAGGGAGGATTAGAGTGTTCTACACTAAAGTGAGCAGTTCTTGGAAGTTCCAGCTTATTTTTGCTGTATGTAAATGAAGGTTTGATGTAGGTTCAGGGAAAGAGCTGCAAGTATAGACTTCTGTGGGAAATATCTTGAGTTTTAAATGGCAGCAAATTAAGTTTGTGTATGTGTGTGTGTGTGTGTGTGTGTAAAAACCAAGTGCAGGCCAATGTAAACCTATCTGAAGGCCATATTTATTTCCATAAACTATCACTTCCCAGAAGAACCACATGATCTTTAAGACATCTTTTAACCATTAGATTTGGATCCTATTACTTAGCATGTAATATAGTTTGCAGCAATTTTTCCATATTTTCTCCCAGATGTTGCTTCTTTTACTCTTACTAAGACTTCCATAGCTGTATTAATAATCAATATCTATGGAAGCAGGAAACAAGAAATCACCAAATTGCATTGGGCAAATCTGCAGAAGACCTTGCTAAAGTTTTGAAAAGAAAAGATGTTATTTGAAGACTTAGTGACACCAGACCCAAGAATGGTCTTTCAACTCATCATGTATGCATGTGAAAAGCTGGACAATGAAAAATGAAGACAGAATAAGAATTGGTGCATCTGAACTGTAGTGTTGGCAAAGCATATTGAATATACCATGGGCTGCCAGAAGAATGAACAAATTACTCTTAGAAGAAATACAATCAGAGTGTTCCCAGAAGCAAGAATGGTAAGACTTTGGCTCACTTATTTTGGACCCATCATCAGGAAAGAATAATTGCTAGAAAAGGATATCATGTTTGGTAAAATTTGGTCAGTGGAAATGAGGGAAACCCTCAATGAGATAAACTGACACAATAGCCTGAAAAATGGACTCAAACATACGAATGACCATGAGGGTGGAGCAGGATCAGGCAACGTTTCACTCTGTTATACACATGCTCACTTTGAGTTGGAGCTGACTTGGCAGCAATTAACAACAACAAAAGCATGATTTCCATGCCATTATGTAAACATATGTTAAGCTTTTTTATATGTGCGTGTGTGTGTGTGTGTGTGTGTATAAATACCTACCTATAGAAAACAACTGATTAGCTCAACCGTATAATGCTCCAAGAGACAGACCTGAGAGAACCCTTAGGCATAGTTTGTACAGAACCTCTTGATATCTTCAGAAGGGATCCTCCTTGAGAAATAAAGAAAAGAAAGGAAGGAGAAAGGGGTAAAGGAAAAGGATGGGAATGGAAAGGAAGGGACAGGAAAGAAGAAAAGGAAATGGAGGGGAAGGGAGGAGAAGGGAACGAGGCTTGTAACTCAAGCTAGGGCAAGATAGCTGCTATCAAAAGACATCAACATGAATGTATACTGAGCTTTTTAAAAAATGTAGAGGGATAATGCAAATATCGTGTGATAACAGATATAAACTTGTACCACCATACAAATAGTAATGATAATCAGAAATTAGGAATTTTTATTCATTGGCAGGAACTTTGACCATCTTTACAATGTCTAAGAGAAAAGCCATTATTCCATGGTGTGAGTACATCCAGTTTGGCCAAGATATCATATAACAAGGATGGGTGAAAAAGCCTCAATTATCAATATTGGCAGAAAGTGGAGAAATATTAGTTCTATCTCTTAAAGAGCCATTTCAAAGATGGCCAAATGGCAAAGAATTAGCTGGAGTTATTAAAGATCATATCTCAATTGACACACAGTGCTACAAATTGTAGCAAAGATCATGTTACAATGATCATCAATTCAATATGGATGTAAATGCTTTTCCTGTACTGTTCCAAAATATTGTTCCCTTTGCATTTTTAAGGGTTTTGATTTTGTGTTTAACTTTAAAAACAAAACAACTAATGTTTTAGCTTTGAGCATCAAACAAAACAAAACCAAGCCCACTGCCATCAAGTCAATCCAACTTATAGTGACCCTAAAGAACAGAGCAAAACTGTCACATAGGGTTTTTAAGGCTATAAATCATTATGAAACAAGACTTCCTATCTTTCTCCTGCTGAGCAGGCGATAGGTTCAAACCACTGACCTGGTTAATAGCTGAGTGCTTTAGCCACTGTACCACCAGAACTCCTTTTAAGTGTCTACAAATGCTGGGATTTTAAAAGTGATAAACCCCCAACATATGGAGGAAAGCCTTTGACAGTGATTCTTAAACATTACTGACTTAATAAACATCAAGGAGTTTGTTAAAATGCAGATTTCTGAGCCCAACGCTAGACTTTCTCAATCAGAAATTCTGGGGAGGCAGGTGACCCAAAAATCTGTATTTTTAACATATACCACGTTATTGCAATATGACCCTTGACATTCTGAAAAGTACTGACGTAAATAAGCAAGCAAACTAGTGTTAACCAAAAGTATATCTGTGTGCTTGTGTGTATTAGTCTACTAAAAACAAGTGTGCAGAGAACAACAGTTAAAACCTTTTCCTATTCATCTTTATTAATTAAGTAAGTAAAATATCTGGAATCCCAAAGGAAGGAAATATCTTCTTTGACACGATGTTAACAATAGCTATTTGTTTCAAAATATTACTCTAATCAGATGGAATACAAATCTGAAAAAGTTCATCCTTAATTTAAATTAAAAATTAATCATTGTGCTGTGAAAACCAAAATTGGAAGCAGTATAAACTTACAAAAGCATCATGAAAAGATGAAAAACATGGAGTGAGCTTTTGCTTATTTTCACTCCTTAGTCTGCTTTTTTAACTGTGAAAGCTCTTCTTTTACGTGACTTGAATATTTCAGAATTCAACACTCTGTGAGGCCCTTCTGTGCTTTAAAACTCAGGTCCCAATTTCAAGGGTCTCCATTACACTTAGATGCAGGAAGTTCAGTCTTTTTACAAATTTAACCTTCCAAAGGACTTTTGGAAACCTTCAGGGAGTGCCTACATGTTCCCAATCCAACCAAGTCATTGTCACGCCAAACATCTGTCTGGTTCTTAGTATGCTGAGAAAACTGCTCAGGACATTTCTGCTCTCCCAGCATCCCTTCAGCTAGAATATAGGCAGAGAACTATCAAGAGAACTGAGATCATGCTAATGTAGTTAGAGCACTTTATTGAAGGCTTGACAATAAGTGGAAGACATTACAACACAGAGAGCTTAAACTTGGATATGCTGCTCTTAGAAATGAACCCCAGTTCTAAGCTCCTCCTCACTGGTCCCCTACTATGCAACTCTTTGGCTAACTGTCAATGGTTTGCTGTTTAAAAGGTCAGATAGGCTATTTAATCTTTGGATTGCAGTTGTGATAGGGGAGGATCTGCTTTTCCCAACCAAAACCAAAAACCAAACCTCACTGCCCTGGAGTCGGACCTGACTCATAGTGATTCCACCTTGGGTTTCTGAGGTGGTATCTCTATGGGAGTAGATTGTCCAACCTTCCTTCTGAGGAGTGGCCGGTGGGTTTGAACTGCCAGCCTTCTGATTAGCAGTCAAATGTCTTAGGCACCACACTACCAGAGCTCCTGCTTTACTGAACAGAGGTCCCTATAATCATACTCTCTTCTTCAGAAACAGCCTCAACTCTTTGAATGCTAGAAAAAAAAATAGCTTTCTCCCTCTCCCAGTCAAAGTACCACTCTTACTGTCATTCTTATCATCCAGTATTGACTATTTTCCAGGTTGACTGTCCCTGGGAATGCTATCTCCTTTGATAGGGGATTCCAACTCCATACACAGTGATATGATTTTCTCTCTTAATTATCCCAAATACGTCAGACCATAAACTACCTTATAATTTTCATTGACATACATCTCAAATATATGATTCAGTCTCAGTATAATTCTCAATGACTGAGTTATTCAGTGTTGAATAACACTATCTGTAAGTTGTTCTTCAGGCAGGTTGAGCAATGATACATTTCCATTTCAGAGATTATCCTCCAGTATTTTGGTATGACAACGCCTATCCAACATTCTAAACATTTGAGATCTTGTCCTGAATGTCTATGGACACCATTTTGAATAATAGCATCCACATTTACCAAGGACTAGCACAAATTTATAAGCATAAGGCAAGCTAACAATCTGGAATGGAAAAGATCTACTCAAAGATTGACTCTATTATATTACCAAACAGATCATTATTTTTTATTCTGAAGCATTGGTATTTGTGTTACTATACTGCTTATAAAAGTCTTCCCCAATAACAATGGCTGGGTACTTGCCTAGTGGTGGATTTTCCTCCCAGAACAAAGGAGATCTTCTCAATGGAAGTTCAAGTTTCCATCTCTTAAAAGGAAGAAACAACCTGCATTTCATAAATGTCGTTTTCCCTCCTACTTTCTCTCCCTCAAGTGTTGAAAAGGAGACTTGTATGACCTTGTTAAAGATTAATTATTTTGTTTATTTAGTTTTTGGTTTTGGTTTAGTTTTGGCCTTGGAAGTGCACACAAGGGGTGGAACTGATTATCCAGGAAAATTTTTTCTTGAATCCACTGTGTTGTTAATTTTCCTCTGCAGAGTTAACCTTTCTTTGTCTCCATTTTCCTGTTTGTCAAATGAGAACAAGATAATCGTTGCTGAGTAAGGATTAATCTATGTAAAGCATTAGTCAAGTGTTAAATATTTTTGCTCTTGCTACTTATCTTTAATTGGAAATTATCTTAATACTCTGTAGGTAAGAGTCATTTGTTGAAGTCTGGTAAGAAATTGCATGGTAAAACATGAAACTGATAGGTAACAGAAATAAAAATAGTATGGTCCATTCCTTATTGACAGTATATTTTGGTGTCTGGATTGCAGTTGTGATAGTTTTCTAATGCTGAGTTATCTAGTGTTGCTATTACAGACATACCTCAAGTGGATGGCTTAAACAAACAAAAATATATTCTCCCATAGTGTAGGAGGCTAGAAGTCCAAATTCAAGGCAGCAGCTCTAGAAGAAGGCTTTCTTTGTCTGTCGACTGGGGGGAAGGTCCTTGTCTTCTTTCAACTTGTATGAGCTGTGGCATTCTTTGAATATCTCCATGTATCTTGGTATCCATCTTTCCCTGGGTCAAGGAGGGTCTTAGCACAGGGATGTCAGGTCCAAAGGACATGATCCACACTCAGCTCTTATTTCTTGGTGGTAGTCAGGTCCCTCTTCCCTGCTCACTTCACTCTCCTTTTACCTCTTGTAAGATGGAAGTTGTGACTCAAGCAAAAGTGTGACTTAAGTAAGGGTAGAGACTTGAGTAAGGGTGATTACTCAAGATACAACTTACCCTAGTCTTGCCTCATTGATATGTAACAAAAGCCATTGCCATTGAGTGGATTCTGACACATAATGATCTTTTGTTAACATATGTTGTTGTGGTGGTTAAGTGCCATTGAGTTGGCTGTGACTCATTGTGACCCTATGCACAACAGAATGAAACACTGCCTGCTCCTGCACCAGCCTTACAACACTTGCTATACCTGAGCCCATCGTTGAAGCCACTGTGTCTATCTATCTCATTGAGGGTCTTTCCCTCTTTCATTCACCCTCCACTTTATCAAGCATGATATCCTTCTCCAGGGAATGGTCCCTTCTGACAGCATGACTAAATTAGGTGAGACGAAGTCCGGCCATTCTTGCTTCCAAGGAGCATTTTGGCTGCACGACTTCCAGGACAGATTTATTAGTTCTTCTGGCAGTCCATGGTACATTCAGTATCTTTTGTCAACACCACAACTCAAAGCCATCAACTCTTCTTTGGTCTTCCTAATTCATTGCCCAGATTTCACATGCATAAGAAGAGATTGAAAATACTGTGGCATGGGTTAGGTGCACCTTACTCTTCAAAGAGACATCTCTGCTCTTGGTCACTTGAAAGAGGTCTTTTGCAGCATATTTGCCAAGTGCACTACGTTGTCTGATTTCTTACTGCTGCTTCCTTTGGTGTTGATTGTGGAAGCAAAGAATATGAAATCTTTGACAACTTCAATCTTTTCTCCTTTTAACATGATGCTACTAATTGGCCCAGTTGAGAGGATTTTTGTTTTCTTTACTTTAAGATGTAATTCATACTGCACCCTGTAGTCTTTAAACTTCATGGGTAAGTGCATCAAGTCATCTTCACTTTCAACAAGCAAGATTGTGTCATCTGCATATTGCAGGTTCTTAATGAGTCTTCCTCCAACCCTGATGGCATGCTGTTCTTCATATAGGCCAGCTTCTTGGATTATTTCAGAAAGAAGGTTGGGCAATCTACTTCTGAAGTGATACTGCCTTGGAAACCCAAGGAAGGTTGCTATGAGTTGGGTCCAACTCAATGGCACATAACAACAACAACTTGGATTATTTGCTTAGCATACAAATTGAATAAGTATGATGAAAGGATAAAATTCTGACACACTCCTTTCCTGGTTTTAAACCATGCAGTATTCCCTAGTGTTTGAACAACAGCCTCCTGGTCTATCTACAGTTTCCTCATGAGCACAATTTAATGTTCTGGAATTCCCATTCTTCTCAATGTTATCCATAATTTGTTATGGTCCACACAGTTGAATGCTTTTGCATAGTCAACACAACACAGGTAAACATCTTTCTGTTATTTTTTGCTTTCAGCTAAGATCCATCTGACATCAACTATGATATCCCTCATTCTGTATCCTCTTCTGAATCCAGCTTACATTTCAGGAAGCACTCTGTCAATGTACTGCTGCAAACATTTTTGAATTATGTTCAGCAAGATTTTATTTGCATGTGGTATCAGTGATGTTGTTTGACAATTTCCACATTCTTGGCATTACCTTTGTTTGGAATGGGTACAAATATGGATCTCTTCCAGTCAGTTGGCCAGGTCACTGTCTTCCAAATTTTTGGCATAGATGAGTGAGTGGCTCCAGCATGGTATCCATTTGTTGAAACATCTCAATGGGTATTCCATCAATTCCTGGAGACTTGTTCTTTGCCAATTCCTTCAGTGCAGCTTCAACTTCTTCTGTTAATACTATTGGTTCTTAATCATATGCCACCTCCAGATATGCAAGAATATCAACCAATTCTTTTTGGTACAGAGACTCTGTGTATTGTTTTCATCTTCTTTTGATGTTTCCTGCATCATTCAATATTTTGACCATAGAATCTTTCAATATTACAACTCGATGCTTGAAGTTTCTCTTCAGTTCTTTCACCTTGAGAAATGCTGAACGTATTCTTCCCTTTTGGTTTTCTAACTCTAGGTCTTTACACATTTCACTATAGTAATTGGCTTTGTCTTCTCGAGCTGCTCTTTGAAATCTTCTATTCAGCTCTTTCATCTTGTTATTCCTTCCATTTACTTTAGCTATTCTTCTTTCAACAGCAAGTTTCAGAGTCTGACATCCATTTTGGTCTTTTCTCCCTTCCTTGTCTTTTAAATGACCTTTTGCTTTCCTCATGGATGATATTCTTGATGTCATCCCACAAATTCCTCTGTTTTTTGGTCAATAATGGTCAATGTATCAAATCTTTTCTTCAGATGTCTCTAAATTCAGGTGGGATAGAATCAAGGTCATATTTTGGCTCTTGTGGACTTCTTTTAATTGTCTTCCACTTCATGTTGAACTTGCATATGAGCAGTTGATGGTCTTTTCCACAATCAGTTTCAGGCCTTGTTTTGGCTGATGATATTGAGCTTTTTCATTGCCTCTTCCCACAGTGTGATTCCTGTGCACTCCATCTGCAGAAATCTACATGTGTAACTGACTTTTGTGTTGTTGAAAAAAGGTATTTGCAATGAAAAAATCATTAGTCTTGCAAAATTCTATCATACAATCTCCAGCATCATTTCTATCACCAAGGCCATAGTTTCTACTGGTGACTCTTTTTTGTTTCCAACTTTTGCGTTCCAATCACCAATGATAATCAACATATTTTGATAGCATGTTTGGTCAATTTCAGACTGCAGAAGTTGGTAAAAATCTTCAGTTTCCTTATCTTTGGCTTTGTTAGTTGGTGCATAAATTTGAATAATAGTAGTCTTAACTGGTCTTCCTTGTAGGTGTATGGATATTAACCTACCACTGACAGCACTGCACTTCAGGATAGATCTTGAAACTTTCTCTTTGATGATGAATACCACACCATTCCTCCTCAATTCCTTATTCCCAGGATAGTAGATTATATAGTTGTCTTATTCAAATGGCCAAAACCAGTTCATTCAGCTCACTAATGCCCAGGATATCTATCTTTATGTGTGCCATTTCATTTTTGCCAAGTTTCAATTTTCCTAGATTCATACTTTGTACATTCCTTGTTCTGGTTATTAATGGATATTTGCAGCTATTTCTTCCCATTCTGAGTCATGTGACATCAGCAAGTGGAGGTCCCTCCCAAAAGCTTTACTTCATCCACATCATTAAGGTTGACTCTATTTTGAGGAGGCAGCTCTTTCCAAATTATAATTTGAGTGCCTTTTGACCTGAGGATATCATCTTCCAGCCCTATATCAGACATTGTTTCAGGGCTATTCATAAAGTTTTTCAGTAATATATCAGACAGTGTTTCACTGCTATCCATAAGATTTTCACTGGCCAATTCTTTGAGAAGTGGATGGCCCTCTCCTTCTTCCAAGTCTGTCTTAGTCTGATTGCTCTGCTGAAAACTGTTCACTATGGGTGACCCTGCTGCCTGCTGGTATTTGAAATACCAGTGGCATAGCCTTCAGCCTCACAGCAACATGCAAGCCATCACAGCACGACAAACTGACAGATGAGTGGTGGATTTTGCCATAGAATCCTTCAATATCACAAGTTGAGGCTTGGATTTTTTCTTCAGTTCTTTCAGCTTGGGAAATGCTGAGTGTGTTCTTACCCTTTGCTTTCCTAATTCCAGGTCTTTGCACATCTCATTTTAATATTTTTCTTTGTCTTCTCAAGTCACCCTTTGAAAACTTCTGTACAGCTCTTTTGTTTCATCATTTCTTCCACCTTTTTCACTACTCTCCAGTCAAGAGTAAGTTTCAGAGCTTCTTTTGTCATTCATTTTGTTTTACTGTCTTTTTAATGACCGTCTGCTTTCTTCATATATGATGTCCTTGATGTCATGTCATAATTTGTCTGGTCTTTAGTCACAGGCATCTAATGCATCAAATCTATCCTTCAGATGGTCTGTAAATTCAGGTGGGGTATATTCAAAGTCATGTTTTGGTTCTATGGACTTGTTTTAATTTTCTTCAGCTTCATCTTAAGCTTGCATATGAGCAATTAACAGACTGTATTCAAAGCCTCTGGCCTTGTTCTGACTGATGATATTGAACTTCCCTATGGTCTCTTTCTATAGATGTAGTTGATTTGATTCCTGAGTATTCCATCTGGCAAGTTCCAAGTGTACAGTGACAGTTTATGTTGTTGAGAAAGATATATAGAATGAATAAGTCACTGGTACTGCAAAATTCTGTCATGACATCTCTGGCATCATTTCTATCACCAAGGCCATATCTTTCAATGGCCAATGTATCTTCTTTGTTTCCAATTTTCACGTTCCAATCTTGTGTGATTAAGTTAAAACTGTGTTTAAAAAGAAATTAATGGTTCTTATGAACATATAAAGGAGGTCTTATGGTGTAGTGATTAAGGTATTTGATTGTTAACCAAAAGGCCCATGGTTTGAACTCACCAGCTGCTCCATAGAAGAAAGATAAGGCAGTCTGCTTCTGCAAAGATTTACAGCTCTTTAAGATAATCTTACATATGTCTTACATATATACTCATGCTTTAAAAATTATACACACACATTACAGAACAGATGACAAGGTTGGAGTAGCTTCTCAGAGACAACCAAGCATCTTGAGAGAGAAATCACTGAGCCTTCAAGCCCAGGAGCATAATTGGGGGTAGAGGGGAGGATATCATAATCAATTGACACAACATAGTACATAAAACTCATGTTCTACATCCTACTTTGGTGAGTAGCAACTGGGAACTTAAAGCTTTCAAGTAACCATCTAAAATGCAACTATTGGTCTTCTCTTGTCGGAGCAAAGACGAGTGAAGAAAATCAAAGTAATTTGGAAACAATTAGTCCAAAGATATGACCGTAAAGACCTCAGCCTTCATGACCCGAGACCAGAAGAACTAGATGGTGCTTGGCTGCCAATGCCAGCCACTCAGAAAAGGATTAAAAATGGAGGTCCTGGTTACAGTGGGAGGAAAAATGTGGAACAAAATTCAAAAAACAAAAACAACCAGTATTACTGGTTGGATAGAAATTGGTGGAACCCCTGAGACTATAGACTATATAGCCCTGGGTTATCTTTCAGGCCTAGAAATGGACTCACTTCCATGGATTAGCTCTCAGTCCAACAGTAGAAAGACTTACATGCAGAACACCTACTCC
>NW_006921785.1:1782216-1785815 GCF_000298275.1 Orycteropus afer afer
GGTTCCCTATGAGTTAGAATCAACTTGAAGGCAGTGGGATGGCACTTATAAGAAAAGGAGAAAAATTGAAAATTGACACTCTAATGTGGTGTTGGCGAAGAATATTGAGTCCTCTGTAAACTGGCAAAAGAATGAACAAATTAGTTTTAGAAGAAATAGAATCAGAATGCTCCTGAGAAGCGAGGATGGTGAGACTTCAGTTTACTTTGGGCATATCATCAAGAAGGACCAACTGGTATAAAATGATATCATATTTAGCAAAGTAGAAAGTCAGCAAAAAAAAAAAAAAAAATGAGGGAAACCTAAGAAGGATTGATCCAATACCTACAACAATGGACTCAAACATCTCAATTATTTGAAGATGGAGCCAAATCAGGCAATATTTTGTTCTGTTATACACAAGGCCACTGTGACTTGGAGTCAACTTGATGCCTACAACAACTTAATAAGCTACAAAAAGAACAACAAATCATACCCAAAGAAAATGGAAGGAAGGAAATAATATAGATAATATGAGTAAACAACAAAATAGACAAGAGATCAACAATTGAAGAAATGAACAAAACTAACAGTTCTTTAAAAAATAAAGCAATTTCTGGGTGTAGTCCTCTTTGTATATGCAGGTTTGACAGAGGATATTTTTACATATGTATTTATAAATGCAAAAAATTAAAGTAATTGAGAAACCACTGGAAAAGGCTGATCAAGAAAAAGAGAGAACTACAAAGTACTAAATTAGATATTAAAAAGGAGACACCACCACAAATCCTGAAAAACAAACAAAAAATCAAACCCACTGCTATCAAATGGGTTCTAACTCATAGTGACCCCCACTGGATTTCCAAGGCTATAAATCTTTACAGAAATAGATTACCTCATCTTCTTCCCATGGAGCAGCTGTTGAGCTTGAACCACCAGCCTTCTGTTTAGCAGTCAAATACCTTATTCACTATGCCACCAGAGTTCCTAATAAATCCTATAGACATTTAAAAAAAGATAAGAAAAAGATATCATGAACAACTTTATGCCAATTTAACAATTTCTTTGAAATGGAAAAATTCTTGAAAAACAGAACTTAACAAAACTGATAGAAGAAGAAATGAAATATCTGAATGCTTTTATACCTATCAAGAAAACAATTTATTTCCAAATTCTTTCCCATATTTAAAAAAAAGAAAAAAAAAAAAAGCTCTGATGAATTCTCTGGTAAATCTCCAAATATTTATGGAATAACAGTAACAATCATACATTCCTGGAATAGAACCTACTAGGTCATATCCTTTTTATATACAGCAGAATTCAATATGCTAGTAAGTTGTTCAAGATTTTTATTTATATGCTCATAAGAGAAATTACCCTATAAGTTTCCTCTTTTTCTAACATTCTTGTAAAAAAAACAAAAAAGATCTAGGAAGTGTCTTCTTTTTTTCTGTCATCCTAATTTCTTTTATTCCAGGAATGCAAGCAAGGGTGGCTAATACTAGAAAATTAATCAATACAAATCACTTCACCAAACAATCATAGAGTGAGATTTTAATGCAACTTTCTTAGAAATTAATAAGGCATTCCAGAAAAAAGGTAACAAAATAGTAATACAAATACTATACTTTGATTATTGATTAAATTATTGATTAATTAATCAAATTATTGATTAATGATTGATCCATCACCTACATAGAACTCAGCATCAAACAGAGAACCTAAAAAAAAATTCTAGCATATATAAAAAATATTTGCATAAACTGACCTTCTGTAAAGTATGAGACTCCTAACAAATTCAAAGAATTGGTACCACATAGAACACATTCACTTACCAAAAACAATTACATAAGAAACTAATTTTAAAAATTTAATAAATAAATTTATTGGAAAGAAAACCTTGACAACTCAAAAGTTAAAGAAGTAATCAATAGAAAATATGAAACATTTAGTTTTGAACAGAACAAGCTACATATTAAAATTTTGTGATGCTGCATTTATTTAAAAAGAATGAAAAACAATAGGATAGGATTTCAAGTAAAGAAGTGAGAATAGAAAAAAAAGATAAAATAGAAAGAATAGGGAAAAAGGATAATATAAAAAAATATAGAAAGAGAAAAGAATACTCAAAAATAATTATTTGAATAACTCATATGCATATCTGACCAAATTAATTCATAAAAGGATACAAGTCACAGGTAAATACTGAAAAAGATACAAAAGGGAATAAAATTACAAATGCAATTGTTTTAAAAACTCATAAAATAAGATTATAAACAACATTTGCCAACAAATTTGAAAGTTTGGATGAGATGGACGATATAAATAATACAAATAATGAAACTGCCCAAAAAAGATATTAAAACAACATATTGAAAATTTTAAAATATTGAATTAACAATTAATAAATCTTCCCAACATATGACAGTTTTATAGGTGATTTTCTCCAAATCTAAGTGGAAAATATAATCCCTTTCTCTAACAAACTCTTTTAGAGACTACAAAAGAAAGTTATATAACTTATTTTTAATTCTACACTTACAATACAATATTGCTAATAAACATAGGTACACAAAACCTAAATGATATCATGTTGTTGTTGTTGTTGTTATGTGGTGTTGAGTCAGCCCCGACTCATAGCGACCCCTCCTTGGGTTTCCGAGGCAGTATCACTACGGAAGTAGGATTGGCCAACCTTCCTTCTGAGGAGTCACTGGTGGGTTTGAACCGCCAGCCTTCTGGTTAGCAGTCAAGTGCTTTAGCCACTGTGCTACCAGAGCTCCTGAGATGACATCATAGCAAATGGAATTTGACACAGTGTTTCATTCAGAAGGGAGATTGGGCAATCTACTTCTGTAGTGATACCGCCTCAGAAACCCAAGGAGGGGTTGTTATGAGTCAGACGCAACTTGACAGCTTTGAATTTGCTTTTATTTATTTATTTTTTTGATAGTGTTTCATATGGTGATCAAATGGTTAAGCTCTGGGTTACTATGAAAGTTTTGCAGTTCAAACTCATCCAGAGGCATCTTGGAAAAAAGGCCTGGCATCTGCTTCGGAAAGATTATAGTCATGAAAAAACCTTTGGAACACAGTTCTACTCTGAAACACATGGACCCATCATGAAACTGGAATTAACTTGATAGCAGCTAGGAGGAAATACACTATATCTATCTATCTATCATTCTAATCTATCTATCTATCTATCTATCTATATCTATATCTCCCTCATTCCATGTCTTCTAAAACTGGCTTGAATTTTTTGGCAGTTCCCTGTCAACATACTGCTGCAAACCATTTTTGAGTTATCTTCAGCAAAATTATACTTACATGTGATATTAATGCTATTATTCAATAATTTCCACATTCTGTTGGATCACTTGTCTTTGGAATGGGCACAAATATGGATCTCCTCCAGGCAGTTGGCCAGGTAGCTGTTTTACATATTTCTTGGTATAAATGAGTAAGTACCTCCAGTACAGCATGCATTTGTTGAAATGATGGACTCAAGCATGGCAACTATTATAAGGATGGTGCAAGACAGTGCAGTATTCTTTTGTACATAGGGTTGCTGAGTTGGACCTGACTTGACATTACCTAGTAACAACAACATCAGCATA
>NW_006921785.1:1785915-1786898 GCF_000298275.1 Orycteropus afer afer
TAAGAGAGGAGAGGCCTCAGGCAGCTGGTGTCAGCCAGGCCAATGGCCAGAACAGGTAATAGGGAGATATTCCAGGCAGGTAGCTAAGGGGATGAACTTGTCTGTGAGTTTGTCATACTGTGGTGGCATATGTGTTGCTGTGAGGCTGGAAGCTGTGCCACCGGTGTTTCAAATGCCAGCAGAGTTGTCCATGGTAGATGGGTTTCAGTGGAGTTTACAGACTGAGACAGACTTGGAAGAAGGAAGAGGCCATCCAATTCTCAAAGAATTGGGCAGGGAAAACCTTATGATTAACAGTGAAACACTATCTGATATATTACTGGACAACTTTATTAATAGTCCTGAAACATTGCTCAATACAGTACTGGAAGATGAGCACCTCAGGTTGGAAGGCACTCAAGATATGACTAGGAAAGAGCTGCCTCATCAGAATAGAGCCAACCTTAATGATATGGATAAAGTAGAGCTTTTGGGACCTCCATTTGCTGACGTGGCACAAGTCAAAATGAGAAGAAACAGGGGCAGACATTCACTAGTAATTGGAACATGGAATATACAAAGTATGAATTTAGGAAAATTGAAAGTTGTCAAAAATGAAATGGAACACATAAAGATTGATATCCTAGGCCTTAGTGAGCTGAAATGGACAGGTTTTGGCCATTTTGAATCAGACAACCATATGATCTACTCTGGCAGAAATGCAAATTGAAGAGGAATAGTGTGGCATCCATCATCACAAAGAATATTTCAAGATCTGTCCTGAAGTACAATGCTGTCAGTGATAGGATAATATCCATATGCCTACAAGGAAGGTTAGTTTATACTACTATTATTCAAATTTACACACCAACTACCAAAGCCAAAGAGGATGAAATTGAAGATTTTTAGCAACTTCTCCAGTCTGAAATTGACCAAACATGCAATCAAGATGTGCTGATTATCACTGGTGATTGGAATGCAAAAATTGGAAAAAAAGAAGAATC
>NW_006921785.1:1787163-1788684 GCF_000298275.1 Orycteropus afer afer
AAGACAACTGAAAAAAGTCCATGAGAGCCAGAATATGACCTTGAATATATCCCTCCTGAATTTAGAGACTATATAAAGAATAGATTTGATGCATTGAACACCAATGTCTGCAAAACAAAGGAATTGTGGGTTGGCATCAAGAATATCATCCATGAAGAGAGCAAAAGGCCATTAAAAAGACTGGAAAGGAAGCAGGAGGGGTTTCAATTGGCAGCCTTCTGGTTAGGACTCAAATGCGTTAGGCACTATACTACCAGAGCTCCCAGGCTTTAGATTAGGGCTTAGCGATTTTTTTTTTTCTCTAAAGGGCTAGGTATATTTGAGGCTTTGTGGGCTACTTATGCATATCTCATATATATATATGAGCTCTGGTGGCACAATGCCTAAAGCATTTGACTGCTAACCAGAAGTTTGGTAGTTTGAATCCACCAGCTGCTCCATGGAAGGAAGATGAGTGAGGCAATTTATTTTTATAAAGGTTTATTACCTTGGAAATCCAATGGGGGTTGCTATGAGTTGGCATTGACTCAATGGCAGTGTGTGTGTGTATATGTGTGTGTGTGTGTGTGTGTCTTACTTTTTTAAAATGTAAAAATCCTTCTTAGTTCAAAGATCATACAAAAGCAGGCTATGGGACAGATTTGACCCATGGACCATAGTTTGCCAATCTCTGTCTTGACTATTCCTGGATCTGGTTCTTGGGCCCAAGAGAATGTTTCCGCTGAGTGCCCACTTCTTGACTTTGCCCTGTATATCAGAGTTGCTATGCCTGAATTCTCCAGACCCTACTTTCTGCATTGGATTCTTCATTAGATCCTTCCTCCTAAGGCACACTGGACCACCAGTGTTAGCTTTCTCAGACCCAAGGAATGACCAGAGGATATTACTAAAAGAAGGGGGTGTGGATTTTGCTTGGGCATGATGGCTGGGACCTCCACATATATATGAACAAGTACCCTTGTGGTAGAGGATGGAGAAATGACAAAAAGAAATGACAGATGGGCTGTGGGGTAAAATCCTGAGGCCAGCTCTCCCCATTCAACTTCGTTCTGGTCTGGAACTCCAAGGAGACTGAACATTTTAAATTTAAATGTGGCTTTCAAATGTAAGCACTTATGTCTATGGAAATTAGAACCTTATTTTGATTAATAATTTGTTAGCTTAAGTTGGAACTTTAAAAAATTTAGGCATATAGTACATGAGCCTTTATATGTACCCTTACCCTGGGCCCCACAAATGCTAAAAGCAAACTTGTCTAGTACCATTTGTTTTAAAAGACTCATCTGTTCCAATGTCAGTTCCAGGATATCAGTAGACTCACACATATATTCCTAAGAGTTGTCTTTTACATACGTTACATCCATCCACAGATGGAATCAAGGCCTGCATCTAAGCTCCACACACCAGTCCCAGAAATTCCACCTTGCTATATGCAATCTGTTGTTGTTGTTGTTGTTTGCCGTCGAGTCGGCCCCGACTCATAGCGACCCCTCCTTGGGTTTCCGAGGCAGTATCACTACG
>NW_006921785.1:1793479-1794837 GCF_000298275.1 Orycteropus afer afer
GGCTGTGGTTTTGAGTGGCTGGGCAGCTGCATGTAATTATTCCCCATGAAGAGATTATAATCACCTCTATGATGGAATCTGCTGTGAGCAGCTAAAAAGTTGTCTTTGGGGTGGTGCCTGCTTCCAGTATATATGGAGAAGCTTTGAGAAAGGTCTCTAGCTTCTTGGCACATTTTGGATCCTGCATATGGCTGTGTCTCATCTCCAGTTCTTGAACTTGAAACCAGAGGCCTGCCATGTTGCCTGATAATCTTGGGATTGTGCCATTTTTACCTGGTGACCTGGCGTTCATCAGCCTCAGAAGCCAGTACCTGCAGAAGATTCTAGCCCCAATGGCCCTGGAACCAGAGACTGAGCTGAAACCCAAGGTTGAGAGGCCTTCACCCAGGCCCTAGAGCTGGCACTCTGAATTGAGACTTCTTTATCCCCCTAAACAGTAAAAGAATAAATTCCTGTTTATTAAAGCCATTCACTTGTGGTATTCCTATGTAGCACTAGAGAACCAAGACAATATCTAAAGTCTCTAAATTTGTAATGTTGATCATGTGGGTAAAGGAAACATAACTGTGGGCTAGATTCAGCTCATAGACTGCCAGTTTTCCATGTCTGCCCTGATTCTTAATAACTGAATCTGAGGTATCCTCAGAGTGGAAATCCCTCTCCTATTCTTATTAATTTAGTGTATAGCCTTCTCCTGTATGAAGCATAGATATAATGGAAAGGGTAACTAATTGTGAGTCAGGAGACTTGACTGCTAAGTCCTCAAGTGCCTGAAGATTCTGAATTGCGTCCAAATTCTGTGAGATTTGGACAAGTTGTTTACCATGATTGCCTGAGGTGTCTCAGCTGAAGGGATTGTCTAGATGATATCTTACTTCCCTTCCAGCATGCATATTTAGATTAAAAAAAAAATTGGGATCAGCTGTATGGTCTAAAGAAAATCTACAAATGTTAAACTGTGTTTCAAAGAAGTTTACTATACAGCTGCAAAAGTTATTCTCTTTTTATTACATTTTTAAGATCTGTCAGCGGTAATAGGAATTTGTTAAAACTGTGAGTTTTCTACTATATGAATTTGCCTCAAGTCATTTGCAATACAGTACTACTTCATAGTGATACTGCCTCGGAAATCCAAGGAAGGGTTGCTATGAGTTGGATCCTACTTGATGGTAAACAACAACAACTATTTCTACTGAATGTCAATAGGAACTATCACCTTTGTAGTTTCATTTCACACATACAAAATAGTTTTTAAATATAATTAGTCCCTGTTGTTGTTGTTGTTATGTGCCGTCGAGTCAGCCCCGACTCATAGCGACCCCTCCTTGGGTTTCCGAGGCAGTATCACTACGGAAGTA
>NW_006921785.1:1795722-1802951 GCF_000298275.1 Orycteropus afer afer
TGTCATCATGGGAAATAACTACATCCAGCAACCCAACCACTCAAAACCAGGCCCAGCCAAGTTGACACACAGCCTTACCTACTACAGATATGTAACAGATCAGTTATGACAACACATTTCACATTTTGTTTTTGAGACTAAATTTTGCACAACACCTTCTGGTTTCTCTGCTTCTAGAATAGATTGTTTGGATGCAAGCAATCTTAGAAGTGTAGTGGTGTTGATTATGTTTACACAGCTGTGGTAATGTGCTAATATGGAGGGTGATACAGTCTATCAACAAAGGAGGACACAGAGCAGATTTTTGAAAACCTTTACTGAGTATCACAGAAGAAACCAGAGAATAGCTCTAGGGGTAGGAACTTTTAGGAGATGTATATAAATGCAGCTTCAATCAGTTATGAGGAATCACAAGTGATTCTTTTTTTTCTTAGGTAAATTTTTTCTTTTCCTTTTCTAATAAATAAAAATAAGTTATTGATATATAATTTACATACCAGAAAGTTCACTTATTTTATAAATACATTTCAATGAATTTAAATATAGTTACATAGTTATATAGCCATCACCACTTTCTAATTTTAGAACATTTCCATTACCCTGTAAGGAAACCATATACCCATTTACAATCATCACTACTTCCAGACCCAGCCAGCCACTAATCCACTTTCTGTCTCTATATTTGCCCTTTTTGAACATTTCACATGACTGGAATCATACACTATATGTTCTTTTACATTAGGCTTCATTTATTTAGTGTTGTGTTTTTGAGGTTCATCCATGCTGTAGCATGTATTGGTACTTTGTTCTATTTTTTGCTGAATAGTATTCAACATTTTTAAAATCCATTCACAAGTTGAAAGCATTGGGGCCTCTTTCGCTTTTTGTCTATTGTAAATAATGCTGCTATGAACATTCATGTACAAGTCTTCATGCATGAGTCATTCTCAACTTTGTAGTTAAAGTATCAAGGTTGAAAATGAGTTGGCTTTTTTTTGTTGTTATATAATAAATTTCAGTGAAATCAATGTATATTCATATAACTGCACTCTGACTCATTTGCGTCCTGGTACACAAGAGTGAAAAGAGTGGATTTCCAGAAATCATACTGGCAGTTGCAACAGCCTTGGGGGCAATCACGGGAGTACGCCAGACATGTGAGCATCACTTGTGAAGTATGTTGTAGAAGGAAAAAGTTGAGAGTAGTTTATTTGGTCACTAACTTGGCTGCTTTCATTTCTTGAGGGCTTGTCTCTGAATGGGCAAGAGAATTTTTTTTAGTGGCCTTGCAAGAGGAACGCTATGGCTTAAGTCCCTAGGACTGCTTCTCTGTCTAATTCAAGGCCAACTCTCAAAGAGATATATTTTCTGTTTCCTTGTGCTCAAGGGAGCTACCTTTCTACTGTCTTCTTGTCACAAATACCATCTTGAAATTTGGTCCTCAACCATCCCCCATGCTCACCCACAAACAGGCATGGAGCCGAATCTAGCTTACCAGCTCCCCTTAACCTTAATGGGGAAGCAGGATGAAAAACAAAGCAGCATGAGGCAGTAGCAAAGGTGCCTCAGACCTTATAGAATCATCATAGTAGACATTTCCTGGTCTATAGTGAAATATTGGGACCTCATTCCCTGACCCATTCTGAGATATCTATCCCTGGGACTCAGGTGGTCTCCCTTTCTTACTTAACCTCTGGGATGTCTCCAGTGCTCTAATTCTTCACTTTTTTAATTTTTTAATAGAGGGAGGAAGTAGAACTCCCTCCTCTCTTCCTATTTTTATTTTGTTGTTGTTGTTGTTGTTATGTGCCATTGAGTCGGGCCTGACTCATAGCGAGCCCTCCTTGGGTTTCCGAGTCAGTATCACGACAGAAGTAGATTGCCCAACCTTCCTTCGAGGAGTGGCTGGTGTGTTTGACCCTCTAGCCTTCTGGTTGGCAGTCGAGTGCCTTAGGCACTATGCTGCCAGAGGTAATTCTTCTCTTTAATATCCCAGACTGAAAAAGTAGAGGTAGGGCACATGTATAACTTAGTCTGCTATTTCTCAGATCAAATTGATTATTAAGATCTCAGGTGAAACCCAATTCTCTGGTCTCCTGCTGGCCCTACCTCTCCCTGTCATTTCTCCAGGAATTATAGGCAAAATTGAATGAAGCATTCTCTGAGTGCAGGCCAAACATCTTTGTCCATTCCAATTGTCTGCCTGTATTTTGAACACTGCCATAAGTCACAGTGATCTTTAAAGCCTAAACTTTCTCACCAAAGTCCTTATTAAGAAGGCTTTGGGTGAATACTGATTGCAGCCCCATAATACTCCATGCTTGGAGTCATTGCCTATCACTTCTGCCCTGTGCTCCAGTCATCCTAAACAGAACAAATCAGACATTTGTCTTTGCTTTAAAAGAGCAGCATTCTGCATATTTTCCAGAATGTTAATGTTCATAATGATATCTTCAACAGGGAGAGAGAAGCCAGTTAGTTAAGAACATTTGACATGCCAAATTAAATTTCCTTTAAATCCAATCCTAAACTATAGTGAGAGATATTGCAGTAATTATTGTTAGGTGCCTTCGAGTCAGCTCCGACTCATAGTGACCCTATGTGCAACAGAACGAAACACTGCTGGGTCCTGTGCCAGCCTCACAATCCTTGCTATACCTGAGCCAATTGCTTCTGCTACTGCAGTAATAGTATCTTATTATAACAGTGAAAATGGAGGCATTGGTGGTTCAATGGTAAAATTCTCAACTTCCATACAAAAGACCCAGGTTTGATTCCTGGCCAATGTACCTTATGCACAGCCATCACTTGCCTGATAGTGGAGGCTTGTGTGTTGTTATGACACCGAATAGATTTCAGCATAACCTACAGACTAAGATAGACCAGGAAGAAAGACCTGGTGATTGACTTCTGCAAATCAACCAATAAAAACTCTGTGGATCACAAGGGTTGGAGCCGCAACAGATAAAGTGTTGGTGACAGGACCAGGCAGTGTTTCTTCTCACCATGCATGGGGTTGCAATGAATCAGGAACCAACTTGATTGCAGCTAACAATGACACAATGACAACAGAGAAGCCTTATGGAACTCCTCTCTTAGTCATTTAAATGGAGTGCTTTCATTTCTTTTTTCAATCAGATATGAGTTTAATCTCGGCTTTAATTAGTTGCTTTATAACCTCTCTAAGATTTATTAATAAATCTGGTGACCAACTGTTCCAGTTTGCTCAGCACTGAGAGGTTTCCTGGGACATAGAATTTCTAGTGCTAAAACCCAGAAATTCCCAGGCAAACCAGGATGAGTTGGTCACCCTATTAATAAACTGAGGATTAAATAATATTTACTTGTAGGATGTTGTGAGAGTTCTGAAGCAGCAGAGAGTTTAGACAAAATAGTTCCATTAATAAATGAAAGCTGTTTTCATTAAACTTATTTCAATAGTCTTTCCAGTTGATTTCATCTCCAATTGATATCTGCTTCAGTTACTGAATCAAACCTTCCGGAAAATCAGAATCAATAATGTGAGGATTAGTGCTTCTTCAATTTCAATGTGCAAACAAATTGGCAACATGTAGATTCCAATTCAATAGCTGGGCAGGGCCTAAGATTCTGCATTTGTAATAAGCTACCAGGTGATGTGAATGCTGCTGTTTGATGGACCACAGTTTGCCATGCAAACCAAACCAAAAAACAAAACCATTGCCATCAAATCAATTCTGACTCACAGAGATCCTGTGTTTTTGTTGTTGTTGTTATGTGCCGTCGAGTTAGACCCAACTCATAGTGAGCCCTCCTTGGGTTTCCGAGGCAGTATCACTACGGAAGTAGATTGCCTCATCTTCCTTCTGAGGAGTGGCTGGTGGGTTTGAACTGCCAGCCTTCCAGTTAGCAGTCAAGTGCCTTAGGCACTATGCTACCAGAGAGATCCTATAGGACAGTAAAACTGCCCCCATCAATTTCTAAGCCTGGATGCAAATGGCCCCATCTTTTTCCCCGTGGTTGGTGCGTTTGAACGACTGACCCTTTGTTTAGCAGCTGAATGCCTTAACTACTATGCTACAAGAGCTGCTTGTGCAAAAAAAAAAAAGGCATACAAAAAGTAAATAGCTAGGAGATGTGGAGACCTGAGTTTATGTGGAGTCCCAACTCTGTCACTAACTGGAAGTATGACCATGGCAAAGTCACCTAAACTCCTTGGGCCTGTTACATCATTTATGAAATGAGAGACTTGGGGCTGGATGACTTATAAGGCTATTTCCTTCTCTAATATTCTGTGTTCTCAGTTCTGCCTTGGATAAGTTTTATTTTCTTTTACATACTTGTAATGAAATACATGGAAAACAATAACTCCTGTGTTTTAAATATGAAAGGATTGCTGGTGGGTCTGGAGAGTCATGAAAATTGGATCAATAGCTATAAATTATCAGACCAATGAGGAAATAAGAGTACATAGACTTGCATAGAAAGTAGAGCCGTCTCCTTAACTCTGTCAGTTCGTATTTATGAAGGTATTTATCAACTTCACCCTTGGCCACCAAAGCAGCCATTTTTATTCAAGAGAAAAGGAAAGAGAGAGCTATAGGATAGAACTTCCATCTGAAATAATATTAAAGGTAAAGTGCCTCTAGTTACACATATCTGTGATTTAAGGACAAGTCAGGCCAAAGAGAAATGAGAGAAGTGTGTTCTGATAAATGGTTAAAAATCATTTTGAAGGAGTAAGCTCTGGTTTGTAGTATTTGCCAATATGTAAATGTTTCCACCATGGCTACCTTCAAGCTACCAAAATGGCATCATTTGGCTAGGAAATTTCCTAAAAATTTAACAATCAGCTCTCATGAGCTGGCAAACTACTGTTGAGTGACTTTCCTGTCTTCAAGCTATTGGGATTAGATAAAAGAAACTATTCTTAAACTAAGCTCCTCTTTCTATCTCTTGCAGTGGTTCTCAACTCTGGATAAATATTAAAATCATTAAGCCAGCATTTAAAATACAATAAAAATATACTAATGGTCAGATCCCACACCAATCCAATTAAATAAGAAATCCTTGGGGTGGAGGCACAGTCATAAAACCTCCCTGAGGGGACTTTAATGTGTCACTGGGGATGGAAACAGCAACATTCTTGCTGTCAATGCTGTTCTATCACATCAATATTTTAGTTTCTTGCTCCTGCCAAAAGAGTATTAACGGTATCATAAAGTAAAACTTAAAGAAGTGAATGATGGTTTTCTAACCTACAGATAAACTTTGCTTGGGACATGGAGATTTCAAATAAATTTAGGTATACTAATGTCTTGATTAGGAGCTCTGGTAGCATAGTGCCTAAGGCACTTGACTGCTAACCAGAAGGCTGGCAGTTCAAACCCACCAGCCACTCCTCGGAAGGAAGGTTGGGCAATCCTACTTCCGTAGTGATACTGCCTCGGAAACCCAAGGAGGGGTCGCTATGAGTCGGGGCCGACTCGACGGCACATAACAACAACAACAACAAGAATGTCTTGATTTGGCAACAATTGATCAGATGTGCCTGACCAGACTGTAGGTATTATCTTAAGGCTGAGAAACTAAAAGGAACCAGGTGGCAGCTATGTCCATTGAAATGGCAGTCATGGTATCCTAAATCCTACTTTATATAGCTGGGTCTGGCAGAAATTTATGAGAGCAGGGACTTTAGAGTTTAGAGGAGTGGGAGCAGTGGGAGGAAGGGAGGTTTGATTAAAGAGATGGAATTAGAATGAAAACTTTCAGAAGATAATTGCATTCAGAAGATGATTCACTACAAGCTGGAGCAGAGTGTGTGGGCTGCTAAAGAAGAGAAGAGTCAGAGGTGACTAGAATAATGGCATCCAAAGCCAGAGAGTTTTCTGGAACAAAAATGTATGAATGATAAGAGGTAACTATGGTGATGGTAGCTGATGGATGAAGGAAAGAAGAGGATGAAAAAAGGAATAACAATGTGACATTCAATATTATGAGGACCTCCTATGTACTAAGTACATTAGAAGGTACATTGTTTCTATTATCTCATTTAATTCCCAAATCAATTTTATAAGGTTGTGACTATTATTATTTCTAATTTATAAATGAGGAAACTAGAGATTAGAGAGATTATGTAAATTGCCCAGATACATACTCTTCACTTACATCTCATTATCTGCCATTTTGTATTTTACAATAGTAAAATAACTACTATCTAACTATTTTGTGCATTAATGATCTGTCTATAATGAACACTGAGGTATGAGGCAAGAGTACCACTGGCTGTGATGGCTAAGGTTATGGATCAACATGATTGGGTTGTGATTCTCAGTGGTTTGACAGTTATGTAACAGTAAAAGTTGGCAGTTATGTAATGATGTAGTCATACTCCATTTTGTGATCTGAGGTGGTCATCTTAGCCTAACAATGTTGCTAAGTGAGGAGTGGGTGTATTATAATATATGTTGTGATCAGTATTCAAACTCAACGTCTCCTGATTCCAGAATTCATTTTTTAAACTCTACATTGTACTGACATTTGTTGAAATAGTACTATCCATTTCTTTGAAATCACACTCTGAAAATTTTGTTATTCTCACTTCACAGATAGGAAACCAAGGCAGCATTTAAATGATTGCTCGTAAGTAAAGGGCCGACTCAATGGCAAACAACAACAACAACAACAACAACATAAGTAAAGGAGGTAGCTGGGTAAAGGAGAGAAAAAGCCCAGGGAGACTGGGCCAGAACGAGGAGTCAGGGTCGGGGATCCAGGTGAAAGGAGGGAACCCAGGCCATGCCCCACAAGTGGCAAAGTGGGAAAGTGGGGGAAAGGAGAGAAAAGGGTAAGGGGAACTGGGACAGAGCAAGGAGTCAGCCACAGGGATCCAGATGATGGGAGGGAACCCAGGCCACGCCCCCCCCCCCCCAAGCAGCAAGGCAGCAAAGTGGGGGAAAGGAGAGAACAGGGCCAGGGTGAGCTGGACAGAGCAAGAAGGCAGATGCAGGGATCCAGGTAAGGGGAGATTGGAGAGGTTTCGAATAGCTAAGGGAGACAAACTTGTCTGTAGGTTTGTCCTACTGTGGTGATGTATTGCTGTGAGTCTTGAGGCTATGTCACCGGTGTTTTAAACCCAGCAGGGTGCACATGGTGCACAGGTTTCAGTGTGGCTTGCAGATTGAGACATACTAGGAAGAAGGAAGAGGCTATCCACTTCTCAAAGAATTGGCCAGGGAAAACCTTATGAA
>NW_006921785.1:1804591-1811481 GCF_000298275.1 Orycteropus afer afer
CAGCTAACAACAACAAAGGAGGTAGAACTAGCAGGACCAATGTTCAAATTCAATGATGACTCCAAAGACTACGTTGGATTAAAAAATCCTGGTTCTTAAGGTTCTTAAAGTTCTTGAGGATCTGGGGGAATTTTATAAAGGTCAGAAGATGATTGTGTTGCAAGTGGGAAAATAACAGGTAATTGTACAGGTTGGATTTCAAATGGAGTAGGATTTTTTTGGCTACAGCAGGATAACTGGTAATCTGGTACCAGATTAGCCCTTCTTCTGCAAATAACTGGGAAACTGGAAAAAATATATGACAAATATTTTTGGGCATCTAATCCCTGATTGACTGCTAACCAGAAGGCTGGTGGTTCAAACCCACCAACCACTCCTCAGAAGGAAGGTTGGGCAATCTACTTCCATAGTGATACCACTTCGTAAACCCAAGGAGGGGTCACTACCAGTCAATTTGACTCCATGGCACGTAACAACAACAACAACCCCTGAAAAAATGATTCCTGGTCATGTAATGGTTAAGTAATCAGCTGCTAACAAAAAGATCAGTGGTTAAAATCCACTGACCACTCAGTATGGAAAACACCTGTCTATGTGTTCCCAAAAAGATAACTGCCTAGGAAAACTCTATAGGTCAGTTCTACTCTTTGTCTTAGTATCTACCTGGGGACAATTTTCCAATTGCAGGGAGAGAGGTAGAGCCAAATCAGAGCATAATAGTCTGCTGAGTTGAGAAGACAGAGATCAGAGTTCAGGACTATTGAAGTTTCTGGAATATTCAGAGAGGAGAGAGTTGTACAGAGGAAAGTCCAAGGGGTTTGTGAGAGCTCCCTGTATGTTTTTCACTGTATATGTGAAAGGTGAGACTACTCAAGAATTTCCAGAGTGTGACTGCTATGGAAAGAGTGAGTGTGAGTGCTATGGAGAGAAGACAGGAGAAATTACAGGTTGACCAATGCTGAGTCACTTTGGGAATTCTAGTTCAGCCAGATTGGAGATATTTTCTAAAACCCCAGATATCCAACTAAAGCACAAAAATAGTCCACATTTTAGGAGTAAGAATTACATCTCAGACTATTAGCTACTCAAGACAACCCTTAGTAAAACTTAAAAATAAACCTTGTCAGTATTCCCAAGGGAGAAAAAGATTGTAGATTGAGACCTACTGAGTAAGAGGGGCTTGAGTAATCACCTTGGGATTTCTAAAAATACTTTCTAACAACATGAAAACCAAACCTGTACAAATCCCACATGAGCACCATTAACTGAATAGTCAGCTAGGATAAAAACCAACACTCTTTAGAGCAAGATAACAGAATTCAGAGTCTCTAAAATGTAGCATTCACAGTACCCAGTAGACAATACAAATAGGTAAAAATGTGAATAAAATTACTGGACATGCAAAATGTGACCCATTAAAGAAACTGGGTCTAAATTGCTTCACATGTTGGATACAGCATACAAAGCAATTATTATAAATATATTCAAGGATTTAGGGGAAAATATAGACTTAACAAATGAAAAGATAATCTCACCAGGGAGCTTGAAATAATAATAATAATAATAAAGGACTAAATAAAAATGAAATGAACCAAAAGTACATATGAAAAATTGACTGGATAGGTTTCAGTGAAGATTGAAGATTGAAGACAGGCAAAACTATTCAATCTGAAGAATGGAGAGAAAAAAAGTTAGGAAAAAGTGAATGATCCTCTGTAAACTCTGGGAAAATATCAAGCAATCTAATGCATATGTAATTGGAGACACAGAAGGTTAGGGTGATGAAACTAAGACCAAAAATTTTTTTTGAATACCTAATGGTTGCAAATGTTGTAATCTGAACATTGAGATGTTTGGCAAATCCCAATGTGGGTAAATAATAAGAAAACCATACCTAGGCACATAGTCATACTGTTGAAAACCAAAAGTAAAGAGAAATTCTTGAAAGTAGCCAAGGAAAAAGGACATTACATTCAGAGGAAGAGCAATACAAAATGACAGCCAATTTCTCATCAAAAACAACCCAAAACAGAAGAAAATAGAATTGTAATAAGTAACCAAAAAACAAGTGTCCACTCAGACATCTACAACTAATAAAAATATCTTTCAAAATGAGGAAGAAATAAAGGCATTTTTCAGATAAAGAAAAGTTTAGCAAAGTTGTCAATAAAAGACCTGCACTGATATGAAAGACTATCTTTTTTTTCTTCTTATAATTTTCTTAAAACCAGTAACAATAGCAATAACAACAACAAAAAACTCAAATGGCAATTTAAAGTGAAAATAATAACATTGTAAGGTGTAAGCTATTAAAAATGTAGAAGTAAAATATATGAACAAAATAGAACAAAAGATTTGTAACTAAAATGATATTATGTTAAGGTTTTGCAGTTGTGGAGTGGGAAGTATGAATTGGGATGTATAAAATAACATGTGTGAAATGGCATTATAGTAATTACAAGTAGATTTTAGCAACTTATGGGTGCATATAATAATCTTCAGAGCAACTCCTGAGGAAAAAAATCAAGAGGAATATTGCTAGAAAACCAGTAAAACCAAACCTAACTATTACCATCGAGTTGATTCTAACTCACAGAAACACTGTAGGGCAGAGTAGAACTTGCCCCATAGGGTTTCTGAGGCTGTAAATCTTTATGGAAGCAAACTGCCATATCTTTCTCCTACAGAACAGCTGTGGGTTTGAACCACTGATCTTTCAGTTTTACTAGCCAAGTCACCAGGGTGTCTCTGAAAAGTCAATAGAGGTAATAAAATGGAATGTTAATCAGATAATCAGATACATGATCAATCAGAAACAAAATAAGGCAGGAATGGAAGAAGCAAACAAAATAATAGTATTCCTTTGTGTGGATATACCATATTTTGGGTTGTTTTCACATTTTGGTAATTTCAAATAAAGCTGCCACATTCATATTCCAGTCTTTGTAGTTATATATTTTTTATTTCTTTTGGGTAAACACCCAGGAGTGCAATGGTTAGGTCATAAGTGCAGTTGTATGTTTAATTTGGTTCAAGGACATGGTTAAGTTATTTGGAAACAGATCTGTTCAGGTTTCACTCTTAGGCTTTATTTGGCCGAATCAGAGCAGTGTTTAGTCTAAAGATGCTTTTCCTAACTATTCAGGCACTCTACCTAATATGCTATAATTATTAAGTTTTCCATTCAGGATGGAGGTAACAGCAACTACTGCTGTCCCTGTGTGTGTCCAGGGACTTTTTTCTCTAATCCTTTTGGTTCTTTCCCCTACCTTAGGTTTTTTCCTCACACACTCATTGGTACTCTGCCAAAGAGCCCCAGAAGACTCTGGAGATCTCTAGAGTTCTTCTTCTCTGTAGCTTTCTCATCTCTAGTTCTCTGCTCTGTGGATTCTAATTACCCTGGCCTTCCTAAAATCTGTGTTGGAATTCTCTCTTTTGTGCCACAGTCTGAAAATTTCCTCCAGTCTCTAAGACAGGCCAATCACTGGACTCACCTAATTTGTTTCACATATTCTGGGATCACTGTCTTAGGTTCCTGATGTCCAATTACTTGAAAACCATTATTATTATTATTGTTTTCAGGCAGGAGAATAAACTGGTCCCTAGTATTCCTAGCAACCAAATGATAGGGCCTTCATGCCTCGGTCTCCTCAAAGTCTTATAGTTTGGTTGAGAGTCAAGTCATTGCACAAGCCTCCTGTTCATTTTAAGTATATATTATGCTAGGGACATCAACATCCAAAAGCTGTGCCTTGCTTTGTGTTAAGACTCCTCACATGCTGCTCATGAAGGGTGGTGCTTTCTGCTTCTTGTGCAGTTCGCCCACTCAGAAGCATGGTATATTAAACTCACCCCACACTGGGGCTACATATTTACACAGTCTAGTTCCAGTCTTGCCTTTATGATGCAGTCTGACCTTGGACCATTTCCCTGGTCTCCTTCAGCCTCCAATTTCCCATTTATAAAATGATTTGTGGATGGGTGGCGAAATGAACTTTAATCTTCCTTCCCAAGGCTAAGATCCTTTCCTTCCTTTTCTTTAACTTTTAATCATGATTTGGTTGAAAGTTTACAGAGAAAATTGGTTTTTCATCCACTTCAGACACATTTTGTTTTGTAATATGTATAGCAATCCCACAATGTAACAGCACTCTTCCCACTTCCTCCTTGTGGTTGTCGTTTCTCTTTGTCCTTCTTTTCTATCTATTTCTGCCTTCTGAGCTTTATGCCTGGGAAAATGCTGCCCATGTAATTGACTGTTGTAAGGAGTGCATACCTCCCTGGTATTATTGTTTACCTTAGGGCTGCCTGTTGTTAGCCTGAAAATTGAACCACAGGGGTAAGTTCAATTCCAGGTCTGAAGGACATCGAAGGGCCCTAGTCTAGAGGTTTCCACCACTTTCTATCTGACCAGTAAGCCTGGTCTTTTTAATGGTTTTGGATTTTGTTCCACATTTTTCTCCCAGTCTATTAAGGATGTCTTACTGTGATCCCTTTCAGAGTGTTTGGTAGTGGTAGCCAGATACCATCTAGTTCTTCTGGTCTTAGTGTCATGGAAGGTGGGGTTTGTGTGGTGCATTAATCTTTGGACTACTTGTTTCCATATGTCTTTGACTTTCTTTACTCTTATTTGCTCCTGATGGGGAGAGACTAATAGTTGCAACTTACATGGCTGCTCACAAGTTTTAAGACATTAGTCACTACTCATCAAAGTAGAATACAGAACATTCTCTTTGCAGACTATGTCATGCCAATTGACCCTGATGTCTCTCAACACAATGGTCCTGAGTATCAGGACCAGGGACTCATTCCTTCAAGGTGTTTGGTTATGGCTAAGAAGTTTTCATAACTTTGCTCCCAATATGCTCTACTATATTCATGGATATATTTGTAGCGCATATACATACATATGCAGAAATATCCTCGGTCAAGCATATGTATATTTGTGGATATAGTCCCATTCACCTTCCCAAGCTATTCAGCTTGTGTGTCTATCATAGATTATTATTGCTATTATTGAAGGATTGTATACATAAAAGTATTTACCTTTGTTGACTTTAACCCTTGCACTCCTCCAAGTATCTTACTTTGCCTTGATCATTTTGTGCTGATCTCCACTCTTATATATTACCTTTCCTTTAACCCAAGTTAATATATGTCTTGACTGCTAACCAGAAGGCTGGCGGTTCAAGTCTACCAGCCACTTCTCGGAAGGAAGTTTGGGCAATCCTACTTCCATAGTGATACTGCCTTGGAAACCCAAGGAGGGGTCGCTATGAGTCGGGGCCGACTCGACGGCAAATAACAACAACAACAACAACAACCCTCAGGTTAGTGATTTACCTTCCCTTGCCATCCCACCAAGGACCTCTGGTGGTGTCGTGATTAAGACATTTGGCTGCTAACCAAAAGGTTGGTGGTTTGGACCCATTAGCTACTTTGTGGAAGAAAGATGACACAGTCTGTTCCTGTAAATATTTATAGCCTTGGAAACCCAATAGGGGTCACTATGAGTTGGAATTGACTCAATGTCTGTGAGTTTGGATTGTTTTTTGGACCCATCCCACCACTGACAATCTTCAAAAAATGTTTTTTCTGTGAGGAAATTTGTCCTGACTAGTCATAGTAGTGATCTCATCCAATATTTTACTTTTGTGATTGATTAATTTCACTGAGCATAATATCCTCCAGGTTCATTCATATTATGAGATGTTTCAGAGATTCATCATTATTCTTTAATGTTTTATAGTATTCCATTGTGCGCATATACCATAGTTTGTTAATGAGTACTTAAGTTGTTTCCACCTTTTTGCTATTGTGAATAAAGCTGCTATGAACATGGACCACCATTCGTCTGTCAGTTTGTCGTACTGTGGTGGCTTGCATGTTGCTGTGAGGCTGGAGGCTATGCCAATGGTATTTCAAATATCAACAGGATCACCCATGGTGGACAGGTTTCAGTGGAGCTTCTGGACTAAGACTGGGAAGAAGGATGTGGCCATCCACTTCTGAAAAAAACTGGCCACTGAAAATCTTATGAGTAACAGTGAAACACTGTCTGATATATTACTGGAAAACTTTAAGAATAGCCCTGAAACATTGTCTGATATAGTGCTGGAATATGAGCTCCTGAGGTTGGAAGCCACTCAAAATACAACTGGGGAAGAGCTGCCTCCTCAAAGTAGAGTCTGCCTTAATGATGTGGATGGAGTAAATCTTTCAGGACCATCATCTGCTGAAAGGCACAACTCAAAATGGAATGTATGAAGTATGAATCTAGGAAAATTTGGAAGTTGTCAAAATAAAAGGAACATATAAAGATCAATATCATAAGCATTGTTGTTGTTGTTGTGTGCTGTCAAGTCATCTCCGACTCATAGCAACCCCTCCTCAGATTTCTGAGGTGATATCTCTACAGAAGTAGATTGCCTAACCTTCCTTCTGAGGAGTGGCTGGTGGGTTTGGACCACGAACCTTCTGGTTAGCAGTCAAGTGCCTTAGGCACTACTCGACCAGAGCCTCAATCCTAAGCATTAGTGAGCTGAAAGGGACTAGTATTGGCCATTTTGAATCAGACAATTTTATGATCTACTATGCCAGAATGACAAATTAAAGAGGAATAGCTTCACAATCATTGTCAAAAAGAATGTTTCAAGATCTATCCTGAAGTTCTGTCAGTGATAGGATAATATCCATACACCTATACGGACAACCAGTCAATACTATTACTATTCAAATTTACTCATGAGCCACTAAAGCCAAAGATGTAGAAATTAAGATTTTTTTTTTTTTTTACCAAATTCTGCAGTCTGAAATTGACAAAATGCCATCAAGATGCATTGATTACTACTGGTGATTGGAATACATAAGTTGGAAACAACAAAGAATCA
>NW_006921785.1:1812734-1817802 GCF_000298275.1 Orycteropus afer afer
TAAAGTTGTCAAAGATTTCATTTTACTTGTATCCACAGTCCACACCTATGGAAGCAGCAGTTAGGAATAACACGTTGTATTGCATTGGACAAATCTGCTGCAAAAGACCTCTTTCAAGAGCTGAAGAGCAAAGATGTCTCTTTGAAGACTAAGGTGAGCCCAACCCATGCCATGGTATTTTCAATAGCTTCCTGTGCATATGAAAGCTGGACAATAAATAAGGAAGACCAGAGAAGAGCTGATGCTTTTGAGTTATGGTGTTGGCAAAGAACACTGAGAATACCGTGGAGTGCCAGAAGAATGAACAAATCTGTCCTGGACGAAGTGCAGCCAGAATGCTCCTTGGAAGCAAGAATGGCCAGACTTCAAGTCTCTTACTTTGGTCTTGTTGCCAGAAGGGACCATTTCCTGGAGAATGATATCATACTTGGTAAAGTAGAGGGTCAGTGAAAATGGGGAAGACCTCCAACAAGATAGGCTGACACAGTAGCTGCAACAAGTATATCAAGAATTGTGAGGATGGTCCAGGACCGAGCAGTATTTTGTTCTGTTCTATAAAACCAAACCAAACTCACAGCCATTGAGTCTATTCCAACTCATAACAACCTTCTTTAAGTTTCTGAGGTGTTAATCTTCACAGAAGTAGATTGCCTAGTCTTCCTTCCACAGAGTGGCTGGTAGGTTTGAACCACCAACCTTCTGGTTATCAGTCAAATGCCTTAGGCACTACACCACCAGAGCTCCGTTGTATATAGTGTCATTATTAGAGCTGACTTGATGGTATCTAACAACAACAGCACAAACATGGATGTGCAAATACCTGCTCATATCATGGCTCTCACTTATCTAGGATGTACACTTACTAGTGGGATTGCTGGATTGTAAAGTCTGTCTATTTCCAACTTTGTAAGGAAGCACCCTACCGTTTCCCACAGAGGTTTAGTTATTTTACAGTCCCACCAGGAGTGTGTGAAGGTTCCAGTCTTTCCACAACCTCACTAGCATTTGTGGTTTTCCAGTTTTTTGAACTTTGCCATTAATGCTGCATGAGAAAACATCTCACTGCTGTTTTGATTTGCATCTCTTTAACAGCTAATGATCAGGCTGATGATCACCGTGCTTTTGTAAACCTCCTGAATGTCTTCTTCGGTGAAGTGTCTGTTGATGACTTCTTCCCATTTTTCAGTGGAATTGATTGTCTTTTGTTGTCGAAGTGTTAAAGTTTTCTATATATTTTAGAGATTAGTCCTTTGTTCAGTATGTAGTTGCCAAAATTTCTCCCAGTTTGTAGGTTCTCTTTTTATTCTTTTGGTGAAGTCGTTTGCTGTGCCTATTTAATTTTTAGGAGGTCACTGTCATCACTTTTATCTTCTGCTGTTTGTACATTTTTTACTTATGTTTGGTAGTGTATTTATGCCATGTATTAAGGCCCTGAAGTTTGAACATATTTTTTTTCTTTTATGATCTTTATGGTTTTCAGTTTTACATTTCAGTCTTCGATCCATCTTAAATCGTTTTTTGTATATGGTGAGAAATATGAATCCTGTTTTATTTTCTACAAATGGATATCCAGTGAAATTTCCTAGCATTATTTGTTAAAGAGATGATCTCTTCCTCATTCAATGGATTTTGACCCTTAGTCAAAGATTGGCTGTCCATAGGTGGGCAGATTTACTTCTGGGTTCTCAATTCTGTTCCACTGGTCTATGTGTTTGTCATTATACCAATATCAAGCTGTTTTGACTACTGTGGATGTATAGTAGATTTCATATGGGGAGTGTGAAATTTCCTACTTTGTTCTTCTTTAGATTGCTTTGGATAGTATTGACATTTTCACAATGTTTAGTCTTTATCCATGAGCATGACGTGTTCTTCCATTTATGTAGGTCTCTTATAGTTTCTTGTAGTAGCGTTTTGTTTTTCTTTGTATAGACCTGTTGTGTCTCTGGTAAGATTTTATTCTTAAATATTTTATCTTTTTGGTTGCTATTGTAAATGGTGTTATTTTCCTTATTTCCTTCTCAGAGAATGCTTTGTTTATGTAGAGGAATTCAATTGATTTTTGTATGTTGATCTTATCCCCGCCACTGTGCTGAATCTTTCATTCAGTTCCAGTAATTTTCTTGTTGAATCTCAGGAATTCTCTAGATATAGGATCATATCATCTGCAAATAGGCAATATTTTACTTCTTCCTTAACATTTGGGTGACTTTTATTACCCTTTCTTGCCTTATTGCCCTGGTTAGGGCTTCCAATATGCTGTTGATTAGGAGTGGTGAGAGACATCCTTGTCTGGTTCCTGTTCAAAATGGGAATGTTTTCAGTCTCTGTTGAGAATAATGTTGGCCCTTGGCTTTGTGTATATACCTTCAATTGTGTTTAAGAATTTCCTCCTATTCCTATTTTGCTGAGAGTTTTTAGCAAGAACGCATTTTGAATTTTATCAAATGCTTTTTCTGCATTAATTCATATGATCACTTGGTTCTTTTCCTTTGTTTTATTTATGTAGTGTTTTACTGAAAAAAGGGAGTGGGATTGGTGTCTGATGCCTCTAATTTCACACTTGGAAGAGAGAATTTCCATCTGCATCAAAAGCCCAGGGCTGATTACCTGATGCCTAGGTGAGACATGCCTATGCCCTACAACTTTTTCATCAATTCTTACAGTGTTCTGGTTTCCTAGTGCCGCTCTGACAAGAATATACCACAAATGGGATGACCTTAACGAACAAGAGTTTTTTATCTTACAATTTGGAGGGTTTAAGTCCAAGTTTAAAGTGCCAACCTCTAGAGACTGGGTGAAAGACCCTCAGCCTTGGGCTTCAGCTCTGACTCCAGCTCCCGGCCCACTGAAGCTAGAGGCTTTTCTTCACTCAGACAACTGCTGGCTGCTGAGGCTGCCAAGCCCAAGGTTGACAAGTAAAAAGGCACAGTCCCGATATTGCCAAATCACACAGCAGGCCATTAATTCAAGTCCATTGTAAGTTCCCAGGTTGGCAGAGCATGGCTGGCTGCTGAACAATGACATGGCTACATGCAGGGTCTAAGCATGCCAAATGCTAGAGACCATTCCCCAAGGCTTCTCCTTATATACAGGAAGCAGACCACATCCCAAAGGCAGCGACTGAGCTGCTTGTGGTAGATCCCACCATGGAGTTGATTGCCAGTCTCATCACGGGGAATAACTGCCACCAGCTGCCCAGCCACTCAACCAGGCCCAGCCAAGTGGACACAGAAACATAACTACCACATACAGTAACTGTCCCCTGTAAGCACTCTCAACTGCTCTGCTGTCTTCCATAATTTGTTGCAGTGGCCATGCAGAACTCTCACACAATGGGATTATGGGGTTTATTAGGAAACAGGTTGCAATTTTGAATCAGGAACAATTGAGGATACAATTCTTTGATCAGGACAGCTTCTTGTCAGCTGTGCTGCAGGCATACTTCTCTCTGGCCTTGGTATCTGCCCTGTTTGATCAAATCTTTTAAAGCTCTTTTTTCTCTGCAAATAGGTGCCCAGAGAGGCATCTCACTCCATCAGCAAACTTCCTGCCCAAAGGCACTCAGTTTTCTCACTCTGTGGATGGAAAAGCAACCACTCTGTCTTGTGTTAGTCTCCTGCTGCCATTTCTCTGTTACTGCTTCTTGTTGTCTCAGCAAAGTGTTTCGCTCTTTCTGTCCCCTGGATAGAGGAAGTTCAGTGCAAGGATCTTGGGTCCAAAGCACACACTCCACTTTTGGCTCTTCTTTCTTGATGGTAATGATATCCGCTTTTCTGCCTCTGGAATGACTCATGTTAAGCTTAGCAGATGGTAAAACTGACCAATACCCACACCTATAGTTCCATACACCTTATTTCCATGGTTTCACCCCAACAAGGTACCCATGTACCTTATTTACATTATTAGCAAGCTATCTAATCCCCTTGGTACTCCACAACCATTTTACATTTGCAAAGTCCTACCCAGTCATCCAGTGGGAGTCATGAAAAACCATGGCCAGAAGAGCCATATTAAGTAATTCGATGTACCACAAATATGTTGATTATTTTTCTGATATTGAACTGCTTTAAATTTCACTTTGTTGTGATGTATTCATTTATTAATTTACTGATACAGTTGGATTCTATTATCTGAGATTCTGTTGAAGATTTTTGCATCAATATTCATAAAGGATATTGGTGTGTAATTTTCTTTTTTATTAGTGTCTTTGTCTTACTTTGGTATCAGGGTTATGTTTGTATTATACAATGAATTGGGGAGTATTCCATCCTTTTCTATGCTCTAGAATGGTTTGAGTAGGATTGGTGTCAGCTGCTCTCTGAATGCTTGATAGAATTCACCAGTGAACCTCTCTGGTTCAGGACTTCTTTTGCAGGGGAATGATTTTATGACCTGTTCAGTTTCATCTTTTGTTATACCACCACTGCCATCGAGTCGGATTCGACTCATAGCAACCCCTTCTTGGGTTTCTGAGGCAGTATCACTACGGAACTAGATTCCCCAACCTTCCTTCAAAGGAGTGGCTGGTGGGTTTGAACCACCAGCCTTCTGGTTAGCAGTCAAATGCCTTAGGCACTACGCCACCAGAGCTCCCTCTTTTGTTATAGGCCTGTTCAAATATTCTACCTCAGTCTGTGTTAGTTTAGGTGGTTCATTTTTTTTTTTTCTCCTAAAAATGTGTCCATTTCTTCTAGGTTTTCAGATTTGTTGGAATATAGTTCTTCATAGTATTGTTTTTATTTTGGTTGGTGTGATAGTTATATCTAACACATTTGGTACCAGAGTGGTTCTAGAGAGACAAAATCATAAGGATGGGCTTTCTAGACTGGTTCTCTAGTTTGATTAATTTTGATAACACTAGCGGCTCTGCATCTGCTAGTAAAGAGAGCCATATTAATCCGTGGCGTGAGGTGGCAAAATTAATATGCAAAATAGCACCACCAATTGATCACATACTTGTGAGAAGTGACGCTCTGGGTGATCGGATATTTGATATTTTTCTGCAATTTTGTCAGAATGAGAAGTATAGGGAAGCTGGTTGGCTGGTCCTAGCTACACTGGAAAA
>NW_006921785.1:1819137-1826195 GCF_000298275.1 Orycteropus afer afer
TTCTAGTCTTGTTGATTCATTTTATTGTTTTTTGGTTTCATTTATTTCTGCTTTGATCTTTGTTATTTCCTTTCTTCTGAAGATTGTAGACCACTTTTGTTGTTCTTTCTCTAATTGCTGGGTTAAGGTACTGATTTTGATTCTTCTTTTTTGATCTTTGCATTTATTGCTATAAATTAAGCTATGAGTACTGTTTTCACTGTGTACCAAACATTTTGGTATGCAATGTTTTCATTATATGAAATGTGAGTGTATTGTGAGTCAGTGAGATGGATTGACACAGTGGCTGCAGTGATGGGCTCAAACATAGCAAGGATTGTGAGGTTGGTGCAGGAATGGGCTGTGTTTCATTCTGTTGTACATAGGGTCACTATGAGTTGGAGCTGACTCAACAGCACCTAACAGCAATATGTTTTCATTCTTGTCTGCTTCTAGGAAACTTTATTTCACACTTTATTTCTTCCGTTAGTTAGTTTAGTTAGTTTTTGAGCAGGGTCTTATTTAGTGTCTACACAAGTGAAATACTCCATTCTATCTTGATATTTTCTTGACTTCCTCTCCATTTGGACATTCTGTTACTACACCATTTATTGCCTCTTTTTGCTTTAGAGTTATCATTGTCTACAAATTGATGTTGATTTCCTATTTGCAGTCTTGTAGGCTTATTTTATTTTTGATATTTTTAAATCTGGGCTGATTTCCAGGTGATGTTGTCACATGTCTTAATCTCAGGATGTTGTCTGTCACTATTGCTCTCTGTCCACAGGACCTTCTTAAGCATTTCTTGTAAGGTTGGCCTGGTGTTTACAAGTTCTCTTAATTTCCATGTATGTGGAATTTCCTAATTTCACCACAGTATCTGAGGGATAATTTTTCAGGATATATAATTCTTCTTTGGCAATTTATTTTCTTTCACTTTTATATATGTCATCCCATTGTCTTCTTGCCTGCATGGTTTCTACTGAGAAATAAGAGTATATTCTTATTGGTTCTCTTTTGAAGGTGAATTTTCATTTTTCTGAGCTGCTTTTGTTTTGGAACTTTGATTATAACAAGTCTTGGTGATTTTCTTTTGATGTATATCAGATTTGGGGTTTATTTAGCTTCTTGAATGCATATCTTCTCATCTTTCCTGACATTAGGAAATTTTTCTTCCTATAAACCTTTAACAATTTTCTTGGTGCTTTTATTTTTTCATGTCTTCCTGTTCTGGAATTCTGATCACATTAAGTTATTCTTCTTGATTGGGTCCTACATGATTCTTAGGCTTTCTTCATTTCTTTTTTTTTTTTTCTGATTGTTCCTCTAACAGATTAGTATTAAGAGATTTGTCTTCAATTTCTGTTATTCTTTCTTGTTTGATTCAATTCTACTTCTTTGACTTTCCATTGTGTTAACTATTTCTGAAATTTTAGTATTAATCTTCTGGATTTCTATTTGATGTTTTTGTATGATTTCTAATTTTCCATTTATTGTATCATTTCTTCTTGTATTATTTTCCAGAATTCTTCTAGAGTTTTGTCTGTTTTCCTTGATTTTGTCTACACTTCCCTTGTGTTTTCTGTGTTTTTTTTTTTTTAATCTCTTTCTTAATCTACTAAAGGAAATTTAGTACCATTCTTTTGAATTTTTTATCATGTAGTTCTAGTAGCATTTCTTCTTCTGAAAGATTTTCTGGCCCTATATTTTCATCACTTATTTGAACCATCTTATCCTGTCTTTTGTGTGATTTGATATTGTTTGTTGTCTCCAAGGCTTTGTGGTGTTATTGTATTTGTTGATTGTATGTTGGTTTGATTCACCCTTATTTTGTTTTGTTTTAATATATTTTGCAAACAAGGTGAGTATGCTACTCTGGTCACTAGTCTGGCAGCAGTCAGGTGCTCACCATCTGCTTCTAGGTGAATTTGGTAGCAGTTAGGTGTGTGAGGAGCCCTGGTAGCATAGTGCCTAAGGCACTTGACTGCTAACCAGAAGGCTGGAGGTTCAAACCCACCAGCCAATCCTCAGAAGGAAGGTTGGGTAATCTACTTCTGTAGTGATACCACCTTGGAAACCCAAGGAGGGGTCACTATGACTTGGATCTGACTTGACAGCAGTGAGTTTGGTTGTTTTTGGTTAGTAGTGTGGACAGGAATCTCTAACTGCCAATCATGTAGGACAGCTGAAGTCAGTCTGGGTGGGTTGATCCAGTAGTGCTGGAGTGGGTGGTAATTCTTGTCCAGTGTGTGGGGTAGCAAATGTGGTGTGAATGGTTGGGTATGTTCGCTGACTCCCAAATGATGTTTAAAAAAGATAAAAAGAAGGGAAGAAGAGGAAGAAATACAAGAAAAGAAAAGAAGAAAGAAAACAGGGTAACTAAGGGGGAAGAACTAAAAAAAAAAAAAAAAGAAAGAAAGAAAATAAAGCATCACAGTGCTGGTGCAAGCACTAGATGCCCAACATGGCTGCAGCAGGAATGCTGCACTCACTGTGTTGGGGCACATAATGCCAGCTGCAGAGTGGTAGTGGGTATTTCTGACTATGGAGTGGGTGAGAGGTGGGGGTGCTTACTCTACAGGACGGTGTACCATCAACTATGGAGGTGTGGTAGAAGCCACTGACAACTGTGGAGGTGGCAGAGGTGTGGCACCTGGACCTCAGATCAAAAACAAAGGAGAGGGAGAAGAGAAAAAGCAGAAACAAGGGGAGGAAGAGGAAAGGACTATGAAGAATGATAAAAGAAAACAGAGAAATAAAAGAAGGAAAAAAATAGCAGCAGAGTATTGGTATAAGCACTAGCTGCCAAACACGGTTGCAGTGGAAATATAACCATCACTCTGCCTGAGTGCACACTGACAACTCCAGATGGACAGGAGTGGGAGCTACTGACTGAGGCAGTGGTGGGAAGCAGTACATCCACTCTGCAGGACAGAAAAAAAGGGGGGATGGGAGTGGAAGACTAAAAATAGAAACAAAAAAACAAGGAAGATGGAGAGGGAAGAATTAAGCATAAAGAAAAAAATGAAGAAAAGGAAAAAGAAAAAGTGTCACAATATTGGTGCAAGCACTTGTTGTTGTTATCACACTAGCCCATCCCAAACAAAGATGCAGCAGCAGTGTGGTGCTCACTCCACAGAAGTGCACACTGCCAATCAAAGAGTGTGAGGATGGGGATTATGGTCTGAGAAGGCAGGGGGGTAGAGCACCACTCCATGTTGAGAAAAGACAAAAGGGGGAAGAGTAATAAAACATAGAAAAGAAGAAAAGGAAAAAGTGGAGGAAAAGGGGGAGAACTTTAAAAAAGAAAAAGTAAGTAAAAATAGGCATGGGGGGTTTGCATAGCTTCCAGATGGATGGGGATGGGAGGGCTATGCCTCTGCACAAGTAGGTTGTGCAGAGTGGGGGTGGGGTGGTGGACGATCACATTTTTCTTGTCACTTATCACTGATGTGGGTTGCAGTGCAGTCCTGGGTGAGCAGAATCAACTATCTTGGTCATACCCCAATCAAAACACTGCTTGCAATGATTCAAAATGACCAGGCTGTGATAGACCCATTGGCAACTCACAACTCTGTATGCCTTTTTGTTTGCTGTTTTCATTTAGTCTTTTCCTCTAATGTTTGGTCAACTTCCTTTGAAGCTCTGGGTTCCTGGATTATCATCCATGTCCATTTCACATGTTTTCTAAGGTCTTTGTGGTAGACAGTCTGGATAGTGTATTTGCCCACTCTGCCATTTTGGCCACTAAATCAAGATCCTTTATTTCTAATGTCTTATGTTTCAAGCATTTCAATGCAGCTTGTGAAAGAGGAGGACTCTAGTCATCTTATGATAATATCTGAGCCAAGGCAGAGAATTTTGAAAGACTCAGGATTACTCTATCCATCCTTGTTTCCTCTACTCTCTATTGCTGTCTGCTAGGAGCAGTGGTTTATGGCAACTTTTACCTCCATGATGCTCAAGGGACAATAAAAGTGGAGGCTGGAGTTAGCAGGAAGGATCTCTTTTGTGGCCTGACTCATTGAAAGTGACTGACAGTCCATTTGTCTTTGTTGAAAGAGCCAATCTGCAGACTTAGGACCCTGAGTTCATTCACATTCTTTCTTCACTGAGCAGTGATTCATAGAGTCCTTTAAAATGCCTGGATGACCAAGAGCTCAATTTTCTCAGGCAAAGTCAGCTTGGCAGGGAAGAGGCTATTTCTCCCCTTTAGCAGCCACTGTAGAGTCAGCATTTGTGGTCTTAGGAGAAGTACATCTCAGTACACTATATTAACTTCTCTGACCTTGCCGAGTGGCCCCAGTCCAGCAGCCAGCCAGCCTTAGGGTTTACGACTGCTCAGGCATTGATGAGTGACTATGCTGATGGTGCAGGGATGCTTAGGAAAGGGAGCTTACCACTTTCAGACTCTCAAGGAGAACATGTGAGAACTACTTATTGGGAGTCTTATTTCCATAGTGTAGAACTGTGGGTAATGATCTGCTTCCCTGTTCTAATATGTAGTCAGAAACACACTGTTGTTGATGTTGTTATGTGCTGTCAAGTCGGACCCAACTCATAGTGAACCCTCCTTGGGTTGCTGAGGCAGTATCACTATGGAAGAAAGTTGCCCAACCTTCCTTCTGAGGAGTGACTGGTGGGTTTGAACTGCCAGCCTTCTGGTTAGCAGTCAAGTGCCTTAGGCACTATGCTACCAGAGCTCCTAGAAATACACTACTAGTGAGATGATTTCTAAAATATGAAGGTGACCTATTCATACATCAGTGTTTTTTTTTTTTTTTTTCTCAAATTTTCCACTTTCTAATGAGATGTAGGCTGTTAAGTGGCTTGGTGATGGGTCTGCTTCATCATGAACTCATGAATGTGAATGTGCTTGTAAACTGTTAAGTGCCCATGTAAAGGGTTAGTGTGGCAACTTCCCTGATTTTGCTGTGATTTCTAGTTTCTGATCCTGCTAAGGAAGAGCCCCATTTTTAATGTTGTTCTCAGTTATCCAGAGCTTCACTCAACTCGTTCTTGAGTTTCTTCCTACTCCTATATATCCAGGAGCTCTGGTGGTATAGTACCTACAGCATTTGACTGTTAACTAAAAGGCAGTTCAACCCCATCAGCTGCTCCTTGGAATGGGACTGGGTAATCTACTTCCGTAGAGATACTGCCTTAGAAACCCAAGGAGGGGTCGCTATATCCACTCCAGTCATCTCAGGGTTCTGCTCCCTCCTCTTTCCTTCTCCCTGCCTCCACCTTTTCAACTCCATCTTTACGTAGAGGATCAGCTTCAAGAACTCTCCTTTTGAATGCTCTCCAATTCCGCTACCTGAGGCCAAGTGTGTGAACATTAGTTTCAGATCTGTAGCTGCTAACTTGTTACAGCTCTGACATACCTAACATCTGTTTCTGGCCATGTTTTAATAATTGCAATAATAGTAAAACAGCATCAATAATAATAAATAGACAATGACAACCCTATGCTTCATAATGATATGATATGTAACAAATCATGGGGATGGCACAGGACCAGGAAGTGTTTCATTCTGCTGTGTGTGTGGGGTCACCATGATTCAAAGAGCAACTTGACAGTAGCTCACAGTAGCAACATAAATTGAGTACCTGCCACAGACCAGGAATTGCAAGTATATACCTTTTAATCCTTGTAGCAACACTGAGGTAGGTACTCTTAATATTAAAAAAAACCAAACCCATGTCATCAAGTACATTCAGACTCATAACAACCCCCATTGGGTTTCTGAGGCAGTAAATCCTTGCAGAAGTAGATTGCCTAGTCTTGCTTCCATGGAGTGACTGGTGGGCTTGAACTACCAACCTTCTGGTTAGCAGTCAGTGGCTTTAGGCACTGTGCTACTCGAGCTCTTTACTCTTAATATAGTCATTACGTAAACCAGGAGACACCACCTCAGAGAAATTAGCTAACTTTCCCTAAGACACAGAGCTAGTAAGTAGCAGAGCCCAGATTCTAGCCAGAGTTCTTAGCCTCCAGAGCTAAAGATGCTATCAATTTTAGAGTGTTTCCCTTAGAAGTGGACATTTTATATGTCACAGATTATTAACCACATATTCACATTGAGGTGAATAGGAATAGGTCAGGGAGAATGAAGGATGAGTTAGAAATATCTTCATAATGATATAAAGCCTATTTTCTGAGCACAGATAGGCCCAAGGAAGATTTTCTGGTATATTTAGTGAAGATAGATTGGGATTCATTTCACTTGTTTTCAATACAATTCCTTCCTATTTAATCATAAGCTTAACGTCAATGGTTCTATAAACTAGGCAATGTAGTAGAAAATTCCATACGTAATGTAGCTTATAATAAAATAATGCAATAAATGTATATGTACACAATTAGAAAACAGCTGTATATAGAACATACAATAACATAAGGGATAATATTTCAGTCATGCTTCAGCAGAAGACATAGAAAGATTTGAATTAAAATCAACAAATGTAGGGATGTTTTCATTATTGAAGTAAAAATTACTAAGTGACTTGGTCAAGGCACTTAGAAACTGTGACCTTAGGATGACATGTTATTTTCTATTCAATAATTCAAGTAGACCTTAACCTCTGGTCTAGATTTTGCATACATGATGTGTCTCAGAAATGCACTATTAATAGATAGAGCAAGGTCAATGATAATAAAATCTACATAACTGTATTTTATGGCGCCAACCACAAAGACATTTTTGTTTTCTTAGAAGAGTCATTATTCAGACTATTTTGGGATAGGTTAAGCTTTCTTGACAAAAGGACTTTCAAGGGTGAGCCTCCTGGTGAGAAAGTTTACTGGTAAAACTATGGATTTCTTTTTTGACATCAATTTTTTTTAAATTTTATTTTGATTTGGGTGAAGATTTACAGAGTAAATTCACTTTTCATACAGCAGTTCACATCTACTTTGTCTCCTGTCATTGACCAAAATTTACAATGCAACAGCTCCCGTCTCACTTCCTCCCCATAGTTACCTCTTCCCAGTGTCCATCCCTCCATACTCTTCTGCGCCCTGAGCTGTCTCCCTGTGCATAAGCAGCCCTTCCTTCTCCTATAATTGTTCTCTC
>NW_006921785.1:1827757-1836103 GCF_000298275.1 Orycteropus afer afer
CGTGAGCATTTCTTCATATGTTTGTTGGCCGCTTGAATATCCTCCTTGGTGAAGTGTCTATTCATGTCTTCTGCCCATTTTTTAATTGGATGTTTTTTGACATCAATTTGACATTATTTTGTAACCTTGATTCCTAACTCCACAAGACAAACCTTGTTAAAGAAAGTAAAATTTTAGTGCTCACATCAGTATGGTTACTTATTAGAAATCCACACAGTATCTAGTAACATAAAGTACTTGGTTGTTCTATTCTTATAATCCAGTGGGCATTTCCCAGAAGTTTGATAATAACATTAAAAGAGCCCCTTTTTACTACTTTCTGCACATATAAAATAAATGCTCTGGGTACTTTGGGTTTGCTACCTAACATATTGCTTCATCTCTGTACACAAAGGACAAGCACATTTTTCCTTTATTTCTTAACCTATTGTCCTCTTAACTAATCAAGTCCAGTGATAGTATTCAAATCAGACTTTCAGAAAATATTACCTACTCTGTAATATCCACCATTCTTCTCAAAGCCATTTCAAATGGACCTACCATCCCAGCAAATATTATGAGTTTACTGTACACATTCAGCTTCACTACTAAGATTTGACTCAGCCATTCTTTTACAATATGAATTCTGGAGCTGCTAACAGTCAACTCACCTCAGATACATTTATGGTTTTGAGATGCTTACTAATACTAATTTACTAGCGACGCTCTCTTCATGATAATAAATATATCTAGGCATGGAAACAATGAGCACAGTTTATAATTTAAAAATAAAATATCCGAAGTAATACGATAGAACTTATATACATCCTTATCCTGGTATTCAGAGGGCTCTGCAATCTGACTCCAATTTAATTCTCTAGCAATATCTCCTATGTTAACATATATTCCACACTCCAGTCATAACAGATTAACTCATCATTCTGCAAACAGAGCCTATGCCTCTTTCCCTTTTGGATTTTGTTATTACTGTTCCTTCCCCACATATCATCTCATGCTCATCCTCCATCAGTACTTGTTGAACTCTTATCATTTTTAAGGCCCAGCTCCAAAGCCACATACTCTGCCAAACACTATAGTATTCTACCTTCCTATGTTTCATCCCCTATCTATAGTCACTTGAAATTAAACACTTCCCTCATTGGGTTTCCAAGATTTCTATTAAATTAATACAATCTATTTCAGAATACCTCAGTCTCTATCACTAAATTTCATGTTTGTTGAGGGCAAGGACAGTACCTGGTGCATCTCTTTATTTTTCGCAAGCATTGGTAAGGGCCAGTTATATTGAGTTGAATTGATGCAGCTTCTGGTGTGATCACATTCCATCAGAAGCACATTCAAATAACAACACAGGGATATTGTGTAAGAGTCTGGCAAATTACTCTTTGTTTGTTAGTCACTTTTCTTTGTGTAAATCACAAAATCCATAAAGTCAGTTTCCTTCATTTAGAAATTCCACAGTAAATATAATTAGGTAATACAAATTGACCTGTCATTGAAAAGGACATTTCTGAAAAGGAAATTCTTATAATAATTAGCCCTAATTAGGCTAGTTATTTATTAGGTTTTATTTCTTTATTATTTTATTCAGCTTTATTTCTACAGTTATTACCTTCTCCAGATTTGCTCTTTCTTTAATTTGTAATATTCTTTAGTCACTTAAATACACACAGTTTTAGCTGTATTAGCCTTATATAGATGGAAATCTTTCATTGGCAACAGCATTCCTTAGCTCAGTTAGGGCTAAAGGAGATATGAATTTCTTATCATCCTTTTTCTAGGTAGAGCTATGATTTTTTAAAGGAGGCTAAATAATCCATTTTCAGAAATATTTTCCATTCTCCTTTGATATTCTTTCTAATCATCATTCTCAGAGATTCTTCCTTAAATTCCAACTAAATTTCTCTTGCTCAGTGGTTCTCAAGTTAGGGGCGATTTTGCCCCAGTTTTGCCTTCTTAGGAACTCTGCTCCATCCTCTCCTTCCTGCCTCTATTTTGACAACTCCAACCACCTATATAATGGTGGCTTTTAAGAGTTTCCATTCTCAGGTTCTCAGGCAATATTTGGAGACATTTTTGATGGTCATGATGATAGTGTTTCTACTGTATCTAGTGGGTAATGCACAGGGCAGTCCCTACAACAAAGAATTATCCAGTCACAAATCTCGATAGGCCTGAGGTTGACAAGCCCTGTTCTAGGAATACCTCAGTGATGACAGGAACCATTCAATCATTTTCTGTATGGTTTTATGACGACTATTAGTGTCTGTCTTTCTGTCTACCAGCTACAGGTCCTCATGAGACTCTCTTCTAATTCCTACCTGACAGGAGACTTAGATCCTATTCTTAGTAGTTATACTTCCTCTTTTCATATGTGTTGATTTTTCCTTCTGAAAAACAAACCAAACCCACTGTCATCCAGTTAGATCCAACTCATAGCAACCTCTCCTTGAGTTTCTGAGGCAGTATCATTGCAGAAGTAGATTGCCCAATATTCCTTCCGAGGAGTGGCTGGTGGGTTTGAACCTCCAGCCTTCTGGTTAGCAGTCAAATGCCTTAGGCACTACCCCACCAGATCTTCTCCTCTAAAAGTAAAAGTAACAATCCCAGACATGTGTCATATAGACACACTGGATTTTTTAAAGCAATGCCTCTTTAGTCACTGTTGGGAGACTGAGACCAGTCCTGCTGGAAGTCACACAGAGGATGTTGTATGTAACTGCAGCAGGATGAGAATTTCCTTATATGGTAGTACATATACTTTAGGGCTGATGGTGCCCTTTCCTGGGAGTTCTGGTAGTTTAGTGAGTAAGGCATTTGACTGCTAACCAGCATGAGGGTATTTTAGTCCTCATTGCTCCACAGCAATGGCTGTGTTGCGTTGCGGTGCCCTTTCCTAGGCTAAGCAAGAGAAAAATAGTTTTATGTACTGGTATATAGGCTTCAGTGTTGCGGAGGTTCTGTTGCAGCTCCAAAGTAGAGAGTCAAGTCTCTGAGTTCATTTCACCTGACAGATTTTATGTTATGCCTTAGCTGCACTGACAACTGGACTTCCACAAAAACTGGAGAAGCAATGGGAACCATATCCAGCCATGTGAATTCACATTTGATCTTTATCCACCTCTCTGTTTTGGCTGGTTAATAGTAAACTGACAATAATGAAACCTCAAACCAAGTCTGAGTCATCATTTTTATAGATCTGAGGACCCGGACCACATGTTGTGTTCTGTTCTAGATGAGCTATTCGTTGTGAAAAACTCAGCATCTCCAGAACACAATAAAAAAGGATATTTAGATCTACATTATACTTCTTCAGTGATACCAAATACTTTATTTATGAGTCAGTTTTAAAGATTTAGAACTAGCAGCTACCCCTCCAAAGGGTCCTGGGATACTTTCTTATTGCTGTCTGTTCAACCACAATGAAGAGACATTTTACTGATTATTATGACCCACTTAACAGGAGCTGTGGTAGCCTAGTGCCTAAGGCACTTGACTGCTAACCAGAAGGCTGGCAGTTCAAACCTACTAGTCACTGCTCGGAAGGAAAATTGGGCAATCTACTTCCATAGAGACACTGCCTCAGAAACCAAAGGAGGGGTCACTATGAGTTGATTGGACTCGATGGCAGTGAGCTTTAATAGTATATGGTACGATAGGAGGGCTTATGAGATTCATGATGGGACATGCCTACCTTGTATGTGTATGTGTGTGTGTGTGTGTGTACACATGCATACATATACGCACATATACAGATGCTTTTGGACCACAATTTAGGGGAGCTCTGGTAGCATAGTGGCTAAGGCACTTGACTGCTAACCAGAAGGCTGGCGGTTCAAACCCACCAGCCACTCCTTGGAAGGAAGGTTGGGCAATCCTACTTCCGTAGTGATACTGTCTCGGAAACCCAAGGAGGGGTCGCTATGAGTCAGGGCTGACTCGACGGCACATAACAACAACAACAACAAAGACCTTCTTTTTTCAAGGTTCCAATACACAACTTGGGCATGTGGAAACTGAACAATGAATAAGGAAAATCAATGGAGAATGGATGCTTTTGAATTATGGTATTAGTGAAGAATAGTGAATATACCAGGGCCTGACAGAACAAACAAATATGTCCTGGAAGAAGGACCGCCAGAAAGCTCTTTGGAAGTGAAGTTGGCTTACTTTGGGCATGTTATCATCTCTCTTATCCTGGAGAAGTGCATCATGCTTCGTAGAGTAGAAAACCCAAACCAAATCAAACCCACCACCATAGAGTCAATTCCAACTCATAGTGACCCCTATTGGGTTTTCAAAACTGTAAATCTTTATGGAAATAGATTGCCTCATCTTTCTTCCTCAGAGTAGCTGGTGGATTTGAACCACCAACTTTCTGGTTAGCAGCCAAATGCCTTACTCACTTTGCCACCAGAGCTCCTTTTCATAGAGGATCTGTGAAAAAAGAAGACTCTCAATGACATGGATTAACACAGTGGCTGCAACAGTGGGCTCAAACATAGCAAAGATTGTGAGGATGGTACAGGACTGGGCAGTGTTTTGTTTTGCTATACGTAGGGTCACTATAAGTCAGAACTGACTTAATGACACCTAAGAAGAACAACAATACATGGACTTGTATGAAGATTTCCATAGTGATACCACCTATGAGTTGGATCCAACTTGATGGCAGTGAGTTCAGAATAAGTCCTGTGTGATGGAGACTTGATTTCCCTGTAAACTAGCTAACTGTCATTTTACCTGCAGATGTGGTTTGTCTTAGCATATACCTGTGATTAAGTTAAAGCATGGTTAAGTGTTTAGCTGCTAACCAAAATGTCAGCAGTTGAACCCACAGGAGTAAGATCTGGCAGTATGCTTCTGTAAAGATTCACAGATTTGGAAATCCTAAGGAGTAGTTCTACTCTATCCCATAGGGTTACTATGAGTCAAAATTGACTTGACAGCAGCAAGATTTTGGGTACTTTAATTTTAGAAAGAAGAAATTCATCATTGTCATGTAAGTGAAATAAGAATTCTATAAATTCAATCAGATCTTTTATATATCACATTACCTCTTGCTCCAAGTTCATAAAACCCACAGGGACACTATTCATACTTTTAATTCCATAAACTATAACACATATCCCTATAGGAAAAAAAAAAAAAAAAAAATTGTTATTTCTCAATCATGCTACACATACATTGCAAGTCAAGAAGATGGCTTTACTCATTATAGTGATTCAAGGACCTAGGCTAATGGAGGCTTTGTTTTATTACCTGTTTCCATGGCCTTTGTTACAGTATAAAGGGATTTTGGCAAAATTCTACACTTACTTTAAATCTCCCACCCAGAAATAATCACCATCATGTCTGCTCTCATTTTATTGGGCAAAAGCAAGTACATGGCCACACCAAACTTCAAAGAGGGTAGCAAAGTACAATCTTGTCATGTGCTTGGAAAGTGGAGAACTAGAAATCATAGGTGAATAGCAATAGTCTCTTCTCCATTTTTCTACTACATGAAATTCTTGGGGACTTTAATCTACTTGTTTGTTGTCTCTGCTAATTCTTTCTTATTTAGTATACAATTTTCTCTTTTATTTTTTTAAATTAATGAGCTCTGATAAATTGAGACTCTATATGGTTATTGCTAAATAATTTTGATTACTCATAAGAGAATTTTTCCTCTCACAGATACAAACATAGACAAGCTTATTATTTACTTCCCCAAGCTGATTCATGAGGGTATTTTAGTCCCCATGTCATTTATAAAGAAGACAACTTGTGGTACTATATCATTTGGGTCTCAAATTCATCTCCCCATCTATGTAACTCATGGTGCATTCTCTATAATGAACACTAAAAACCTAGTACAAAATTATCACAATCTAAATCAAGGTCTGATAGGATTACAGCTCACAAGCTTACCTCTGACAATGTGGAACTCCACCTGAGCTTTGTGTTCTTGGAGACCAGCAACAATTAAGACAACTCTCCACAATTTTGCTTTCCAACACCTCCTTCCCTTACCCTTTTGTACTTCCAAAAATGGATAATCAACAGATGACTACCCTATTCTTCCATATTTTGAGATAACACCCATATTCACCTTTTCTCAGTGACTCAGATAAGATTGTTTCCATCCTTCCTCATGTTTCTCATAAGATTCATGGATGACTCCTTTGTTTACTTGCCAAAAAGCCCCCTTCCTTTCCCTTCAGTGAAGCTCATTAGTGAACATTCTTCCTATTGCAATATCCTGAATAAAATAATCTTAATTGCCTGGTACATTTTACCTTTGGCTGTTTGGTGTTTTGCTTCAGATGGGATTGGACCTTGTCTTCAGAACCCTGTTTACTCACTAACATAATGAGGCTTCTTGGAGTCCTTTGTGCTCCGTTCCAGACTGGTGATATGGGGATTCAACAGAGTAGCTCACCCCTGATGCTGTGATCTGGACCCTTGTCCATTGCCACCATGGTAAACATTTGATTTTGATTATTTTTGAGTACTTAGTTGATTCTGGGTCCCAGTTTTTTTTTATTTCATGGTCTGACCATTTTGTAATCTCTGTAAATGGACTGATAATTTACCAAGCTTTTATTTCTGTTGGATGAGAGAAAAAAAATTGATATGTTAATTTTTTCCATTTGTCTATTTTTCTTTCTTTCTTCTGATTTTTTTTTCAAGAATTCATATCCCCAACCTGAATTCCAAGATGGTGGAATAGACAGAAAGACTGCACAGACCCTCTTCAACAAAGAAAAGAGAACCAATTAACACAGACACAGAAGATAATCCTGGGCTCTGAGCCTTGAAGGGAAGGATATAGAAGTGGACTAAACCCCAAGTAGCAGAAGAATTTGTGTGAAAATACCAAAAAAGGAGACAGATGGAGCTGCGGTCTGGCAGTGATTCTGAGTGATCCGGACAGCACTGACAGCTTGGAGATTCCTGAGTGGTGGTAGGACCTGAGAATTAACTTAAAAATCAGGTCTGCTAGCCAGAGGACTGCTCTGGTGGCTGTGGAATAAAAGGGGAAGCAGCAGTGAAGAGGAAGATGGGCTGAGCTGTGGACTTTTTCCTGTCTGGAGGATGCTGCCATTTTGAATGTTTACAAGTGGCTTGACCATTTTGGATATTTAAAGAGTCAGCACTCTACCAGATTCCAGGGGCTTAAGAACAGGTTCTGCTTGCCAGCAACCTCAAGGACACTCTGGACCTGCGCAACTGAAATGTGCAACATTCCTCTTGTTACTCTTATACCCCACCCGCTTGGTGAATGGAGGTACAGCCATCCCCCACTCCCATCCACCTTCAGGGCCTGCAGGAACTCCATCCCAGTCTGTGGGCTCAGATGGAGCATGGGTGCTCTGCCCTGTCCTCCACCGATTTTTTTCTTTTTCTTTTTCTTCTTTTTCTCTTTCTTTTTTCTGGTGTTTAGTTTGCTTGCATTTGTCTGTTTTAAAACTACTGTTATTATTAATACTTTTGTCCTTTTTACTATTATTTTTTACTCATCCCCTCCCAAGTCCTACTGTGCAACATTTTTCCTTTTCCCTGTTCCTGGTTAATTTTTTTTTTTTTTTTAATTAAAATCCCCCCCCCCCCTTTTTTTCTCATGGCTAACCCCATTCCTTGTTTTTTCTTTTTGCATTTTTCCCATTTTTTTCTTCATTATTCTCCTTCTCTAACTTTTTTTCTTTTAGTGCCCTATCCCCAAATACTGCAGGTTGTCTTGTTTTTTCTTCTTCTTTTTTCCCCTTTTTTTTTTTTTTTTTTTTTTTTTTTTTTCCCCTTTTTTTTTTTTTTTTTTGGTTATTGTTCCTGTGTGATTACTTGGTGTATTTTTTGTCCATGTGCTTTTAGTTTTTTGATGGTTATTCAATTGAAATTTTTGTCTAACTGAGTGGGAGGCAGAAACAGTCCCCATAAGATACAAATACACCCACATCTTCTGCAACTTCACTTACTGAGTGAGAGCCAACACCTCCTTCTCCACCAATGGGAAATGATAAAAAACCACCAAGAAGAGCCTGAGTCACCCTTGGCTGCTCTTCACAAACAGGTAACACAGATCTAACTACAACAACATGATGTCTCAGAGACAACAGATCATCACAGTCCATACAAAGAAACAAGATAAAGTGGTAGAAACAAAGGAACAGGACACAGACCCAGAACACATCCCTGAGGAAGAAGCAGCATTGGAACTCTCTGATAAGGAATTCAAAAGAATTATCTTTTTTGTTGTTGTTGTTGTTTGCCGTCGAGTCGGCCCCGACTCATAGTGACCTCTCCTTGGGTTTCCGAGGCAGTATCACTATGGAAGTAGGATTGCCCAACCTTCCTTCCGAGGAG
>NW_006921785.1:1840215-1841723 GCF_000298275.1 Orycteropus afer afer
CACTCCAACACCTCAATAACAAAAAGACAAACAATCCAATTAAAAAATGGGCAGAAGACATGAATAGACACTTCACCAAGGAGGATATTCAAGCGGCCAAAAAACATGTGAAGAAATGCTCATGATGATTAGCTATTAGAGAGATGCAAATCAAAACAACAATGAAGTACCATCTTGCTCCAGCACTATTAGCAAAGTTCAACAAGACAGAAAATAACAAATGCTGGTGAGGATGTGGAGAGATTAGGACACTCATACACTGCTGGTGGGAGTGTAAAATGGTACAACCATTGTGGAAATCAGTATGGTGATTCCTTCAAAAGTTGGAACTGGAAATACCATTTGACCCAGTTATTCCATTACTACATACATATCCCAAAGAAGTGAGTGCCATGACAAGAAAAGACATATGTACACCCATGTTCATCACGGCACTATTTACAATAGCCAAAAGATGGAAACAACCTAGGTGTCTTTCACCTGAAGAATGGATAACCAAACTGTGGTACATACACACAATAGAATACTATGCAACCCTAGAGAATAATGTAGAATCTGCAAAGCACTGCATAACATGGATGAACTTGGAAGGCATTATGCTGAGTGAAATAAGTCAATCATAAATGGACAAATATTGTATTAGTCCATTATTGTAGAAGTCAAGGAAAGCTTTATCTATAGAAGGACATTTTCTTTGTTGGTTACCAGGGGTGAGTGGGGAGGGTAGGGAACACTATTAGATAGATGGAGGTAAGTACTGATTTGGGTGAAGAGAAGGGCAATGTATCAAATGTGAGTGATCAATATAGTGGCATTGAGGAAGATAAAGACATAGAGAGGTACGTGGGAAGTACAGACAACAAAAATAAATGCTTTTGCAAATATAATACGGCGCTGTCAGTGAAGGCAAACATGGATATATGGATGGATAGATGGGTGGACAGGCTGAACTATTAGGTATGTCTATGAAGTGGGGAGTTTACCCAAGAAAATGTTTAGCATTGGCAGACAAAGGCCCTATAAGTTTAGGTGTATGATCTGAATTCCCAGGTGTGTAGTAGAGCTGACAAGGGGCAAGGATGTAGTCACTGCTTGGTCACAGCTAGCTACCAAGAAGGACGGAGTAGCTGAACCTGTGGTCTCAGGACCATTGTTGTAGGGGACATCAAGTTCAACTGGCATAACATACTACACAAAACATTGTTCCACATCCTACTTTGGCGAGTAGTGACTGGGATCTTAAAAGCTTGCAAGCTGCAATCTAGATGCAATGATGAGTCTCTCCTTGTCCAGAGCAAGGAAGAATGAAGAAAACAAAAAATTAATGGAAACAATTAGTCCTAGCAACTGGTACACCATCCGATCTGCAGCCTATATGACTATGAGACCAGAAGAACTAGATGGTGCCTGGCTACTACTGTCAACCACTTGGAAGAGGATCTATGTAGGAGATCCTGGATAGAGAGGGAGAACAATGTGGAAAAAAACTCAAAATCATTTGGGGAAAA
>NW_006921785.1:1843484-1844216 GCF_000298275.1 Orycteropus afer afer
CAAAAGGGAAGAACACGCTCAGCATTTCTCAAGCTGAAAGGATTGAAGAAAATATTTAAGTCTCGAGTTGCAATATTGAGAGCTTCTATGGGCAAAATATTGAATGATGCGGGAAACATCAAGAGAAGATGGCAGGAATACACAGAGACACTGTACCAATAAGAACTGGTCGATCTGCATCCATTTCAGGAAGTGGCTTATGATCTAGAACCAATGGTACTGAAGGAGGAAGTCAAAGCTTCAGTGAAAGAATTGGTGAAGAACAAGGCTCCGGGAATTGATGGAATACCGATTGAGATATTTCAACAAACGGATATCCCACTGGAGGTACTCACTCGGTATGCCAAGAGATTTGGAAGACAGCTACCTGCCCAACTGACTGGAAAAGATCCACAGTTGTACCCATTCCAAAGAAAGATGATTTCACAGAAAGTGGAAATTATAGAACAATATCATTAATATTGCATGCAAGTATGATCTTACTGAAGATATTTCAAAAATGTTTGCAGCAGTATATTGACAGAGAACTTCCAGAGGTGCAAGCTGGATTCAGAAGGGGACATGGAACAAGGGATATCATTGTCAGATGGATCTTGGCTCAACGCAAAGAATACCAGAAAGCTGTTTACTTGTGTTATATTGACTATGCAAAGGCACTTGATTGTGTGGATCATGACAAATTACGGATAACATTGAGAAGAATGGGAATTCCCGAGCACTTGATTGTACTCA
>NW_006921785.1:1845241-1847132 GCF_000298275.1 Orycteropus afer afer
GTTTTGCTGTGCATGGGGTCGCTATGAGTCGGAAACGACTCAACGGCACCTAACAACAACAACTCAACATATATTATTGTTAGTAGCATCTACTGCATACAATGTTAAAATGTAGCTGTAAGTTTATATGTAATGCTTCTAATCCCAAAGGCAAATATAGGATTTATAACAGTATGTATAATAAAAGGCAGTAATAATGAAAACTAAAAAAAGTGAAAAATATATGAGGTATTTGACTTATGTCAGAACTGACTTACGACTTAGTCTTCAGAATGGATAACCAATACGAATTATGGACTTCTTGTTTATGTTCTTTATCTGTGCTTTTGTTGTTGTTATGTGCCGTGGAGTCGGCCCCGACTCATTGCGTCCCCTCCTTGGGTTTCTGAGGCGGTATCACTACGGAAGTAGATTGCCCAACCTTTCCTCCGAAGAGTGGCTGGTGCATTTGAACAGCCAGCCTTCTGGTTAGCAGTCATGTGCCTTATGTACTATGGTATCAGAGCTCCTACCTTTGCCTTTATGTATGTTTATATATTTGTACTTCAGAAAAGTTTTTACCTCTATTTTGTGATTGTTTAATATTTGTGAATGATATTAATAAATTAAAGTATGAAACCTCACAAGAGAATCCTATTCTAATTGACATAGAGGCAAAAAGTGCTTATATAAATTGAGTATGCCTAAAACTCTCTGCCATTGAGTCGATTCTGACTCATAACGACCCCCTTTGGATTTCCAAGGCAGTAAATCTTTACAGAAGTAGATTGCTCAGTCTTCTTTCTGGGGAGTGGCTGGTGGGTTTGAACCACCAGCCTTCTGGTTAGCAGTCAGATGCCTTATGCACTACACTACCAGAGCTCCTCTGAATATACGTAACCTGACTAAAAATTATGGAAATTAAACTTATAATACTTTGAATGCATTAAAAAATTCTTGTAGAAACTAATGAAAATATTTTAAGAAATCAAGTTCACATAATTTTGACAAATCTCAGGCAAACAAAACTAGCCTAATGTTTTTTGGTTTAATAATAAAGCTATGTGTCTCTTAGAATTTATTGGTGTTAAGTATAATATAGACTTAGACATTTATTCTACTTGGGTATGCTCTTTTATACAGGTATACTGTTCAAATAAGCTTCAATTTCTTCTACTTAATGTTTAAAATAAGGAGCCCAGGTGGTGCTATAGTTAAGTGCTTGGTTGCTAACTGCAAGACTGGCTTTTGGAACCCTCCCAGTGGCTCCATGGGGGAAAAGACCTGGTGATCTGTACCCTAAAGATGACAGCCCAGGAGAGCTTCTGGGGAAATTCTACCCTGTCAAGTTCTATCCCGGGGCTTCCTGACTCAACATCAACTCTTTAGCATCTAACAACAACAATATTTAAGACCATAAAATATTTAATTTGTGTTTGACCAAAATGAATCATTGTTCTGATAAACCTTGCTTCAGCAGTAAGTGTGGGTTTTATTTTTAGTATGTAGATGAGGATAACTCAAAAATCTTGAACTTAACATCTTATAGTAAATTGAATCATTTAATAGATACTGATTAGATATTTACATCATTTCTAAGTGAGATGGAATACTGAAACATTAATTCTTAATCACAGATTAAAGTTTACATACTTTTTGGCCTCTTAATTCTATGAGGTCCAGAGAGGCTATGTATATTTGGGTCCCTTAAGAATGTTATTCATTTTTACCACCTTGAGAAATTGCTCTATAAGGGACGAATATAAATATAGAAAGTTGTAGAAGATTCATGGAAAGAGAACTTTATTTATCATGATCAAAGATAAGGTTTGATGAGTTTATTTATAAGATTTTCAAAAAGAGCTTTATTATAAAATATTATATTTATACGAAACTAGAATTCCCCCCCCCC
>NW_006921785.1:1847232-1857311 GCF_000298275.1 Orycteropus afer afer
CTTACTAACCCAAACCCACTGCCATCGAGTTGATTCCAACTTATAGCAACCTTGTAGGACAGGATGTTGTTGTTGTTATGTGAGGTCAAGTCGGACCCGACTCATAGAGACCCCTGCTTGGGTTTCTGAAGCAGTATCACTATGGAAGTAAATTGCCCCATCTTCCTTTTGAGATAGGACAGGATAGAACTGCCTTATAGGGTTTCCAAGGCTGTAAATCTTTAAAGAAGCAGACTGCCTCACCTTTCACTTACAGAGCAGCTGGTGGGTTTGAACCACTCACCTTTTGTTTAGCAACCCAATGTTTTAACCAATGCACAACCAGAGCTCCTTACTAAGATGTTGTGAACAGTTATCCTTTACCTCTGTGTAATGTGCTTAGATAGCAAAAATTCGGTGTCTGACCAGAATAAAATTTATGGTTTGTGTTGACAGTATTATATCCCTGGTTATTTAGAAAACAAAATTTCCCACAAAGGAAAGAGCTGAAAATCTTTACAATCATGTTACTTCCTATATTTACTTTTAAAATCTCTTATTGTCCCTTTGGTTTAATAGGTAACTAAGTATTGATTCTCAGTAACCCATGATCCTATCTTAATCAAGTTTCAGTGTTCTGACAATTTTGATATTTTGCCTTCCTTAAATTAAACCCTAACTTTTATTTTTTTTGCGCTCAAGACTAGGACTGTCTTTGAATTCATATCCACCGGAAAGAGAACAGTTTTGTGCTTACGCTGGAACCAGGGCTGAAGACCTCTGGAAAATCACAAAGGATTTGTTCCTTCACCTTATAAAAAAGAGAGACCCTAGAGATAATTAGTTTTCTAAATTATGTTTCTATGGATTAGTTGCATGGGAAAAGTTGTCAAATCAGAAGCTACTTAGGATTTCTTAGATTTAATTTGTATGAAAAAATGTTATTAATATCAATACTTCAGAAATTATATGCTGTATGGGAAGTTCCTAGAGATTTGGTGATGCATTCACTGTCCATGATCTGTTTGTCTTCATCAGAGACCTGGTGCTGTTTTCCCTGATATCAGGCAACAACAATATAGTATTATCAGTCATAATGTAAGTTATTTTAAAAATGTTAACTTGATCACAGCTACTTCTTTAATTTGATTCTAGCATCTTTAGGGACAATAGTTTTGAATTGGTGATTTACATCATTTATATCAAGATTTATGAGTAACATGGATAGGACTCACTCTGTTGTGTGCCATCAAGTTGATTCCAACTCATAGGTACCCCGTAGGACAGAGTAGAACTGCCCCATAGGGTTTTTTAGGTTATAAATCTTTAGAAAGATCACCAGGGCTTTCTTCTCCTGTGGAGTGGGTTCAAACCATCAGCCTTTTGGTTATCAGGAAAGCACTCAACCATTAGAATCTTTTTGTTTGATTTTCTTGACATATTCTTGGTATACCCTAACTATAGGCTAGGTATATCAATAGTATATTATGTCTCAGTATTATTACATGTTATATCTGAAGATATTTTTCTCTGTAAAAGATTCTATTCATTTACTTTTTTTTTTTTTTTTTTGAGGTCAAACCATTTTATTGAGTTTCTGGGAGCCCGAGGCGGTGTGGACAATGAGGTCCGACGCTTGCAGTCCGGCCGAGATCTCTTCGAACTTACAGCCACCAAAAGTATTCATTTACTTTTATGAATTACCTATAATCTCAACTCTTTGCAAATAGGGTTATTCATTATGTTTATAGATATTTTGTCTGAATTTTTTAAAATTGATTTTATTATCTTGTTTTGCATGTCGTAGAAAAAATAAATATATTTCCTTGTCAGTTGCATTATTCTCATAATGAATGTTCATTAGATCTCTTACTTTTGTAAATGGTAAGTAATAAGTTAACCACAGACATTTTAAGTCTTTTGTTATCTACGGACAGTTTTTTGCTTTACTTTGATGCTTCCCTTAAAGCACTTGCAATCAGCTACAGGCCAGAGTGCTTTGTCTTCAACATAGAAGGACTATCTCAAGGCCTCGTGGTGTGTGTGTGTGTGTGTGTGTCTGTGTGTGTGGTGCATGTGTTGGGAGGTCACCTCAATTCCAGAGGCCTAGAATCTGGATTCCAGGAGAATTAAAACAGTTTCTTAATGCTGTCAAAGAGAAAAAAAAAAAGTATACTCTGTTAAAATGTAAGTAAAGAGATTTTTTGAGGGACAACACAATCTCCAAATTGAGCAGTAACCCTGTAGAGAATTCAGAGTTGCTCTAAGGAATGGAGGGAGAGGTGTGCTTTTATAGTAGAAATAGAGAAAGGGAGTGCCACATGATGGTGGCACGGTTACAGCGACAAAGTAGGCAGGTACGTCTTCAGCAATTCTATTTTAAACTATCTTCTTCTGGTGGCACAGGGAGCTCTGATGGCGTAGTGCCTAAGGCATTTGACTGCTAACTAGAAGGCTGGAGGTTCAAACCCACCAGCCACTCCTCAGAAGGAAAGTTGGGCAACCTATTTCCATAGTGATATTGCCTCAGAAACCCAAGGAGGGGTTGCTATGAGTTGGATCTGACTCGACGGCAGTGGGTTTTGGGTTCTGGTGGCACAGTGGTTAAAGCACTCAACTGCTAACCAAAATGTTGGCCGTTTGAACCTATCAGCTGTGGGAGTAAGATGAGGCAGTCTGCTTCAGTATATATTTATAGCTTTAAACCCTATGGGGGAAGTTCTACTCTTTCCTGCAGGGTGCCTATGAGTTAAAATTGACTCAATGGCTGTAGGTTTGGTTTGATTTGGTCTTCCTAGAACATCTAGAGTAAACTCATTCTCCTATTGTCACATTCCTGACCTCTATCCTTATTTACTAAGAATGGCTTGGGGCAAAAGCTAGGCTGGTTAAACAGGATAATTGATAAGTGGCCATGGAGGGTCTCCTGGTTCTACTCAGCCAGGGGCCCAAGGACATATGCATATGAATGGGAAGAAGTCAACATTACATTCTCAAGAATGCAGAAGAAAGAGTATGCAACAAAATCGAGTTTTGATTCTGACCTTACGTTAGCCATTTTATTATGCCAAGTGTCTCAAGTTTGGAAGTTTGCTAGCAAGACAAAGCCAAGATGTGAACATCATCACCAAGAAAAACTCGAGGAGAGGTGCTGCATAATGGAAATATTTTCCTCCACTGAATTCTTAAAATGCGCTGGACTGGTACTCTCAGGGTTCAAATCTTGGCTTTTGACTTTAATACAATCTTTTATTAAGATTTCATTTTTTTTTCATTTTAGGTATCTCTCACATAAGTCTGAATTAACTCATGGCAGCTATTTTTTCCTGAGCTGTTCAAATAGAGGAGACTGACAGTGTTGAACTTTACCTGAGCCCAGTGATCCTGGAACACAATCAGTTCAGAAGTCCCTCCAAACTTTTGTGTCAAAGAAAGTCTAACCCTAACTAGCTGTAATCGCATATTCCAAGTTAAGACCCACCGAGTCTCAGTGACGTGGGTATGACCAGTCTCCATCCTTCCACAGGACTCCCTCTGTTTACGTTTCCTTTCAAAACCCCATGATCTTTTCCTTTTCTCTGAGACAATCCTAATTAATGAACATTTTCGCTGTTGCATTAACCTGAATAAAATCCTCTTAATTGTCTGGTGCATTTTGTCTTTGAAACCTCTCTGACTTTAAGTTCTGTCTTTGTTTCTGAATGACAGATATTAAGCTTTCTTTTTTTCATGTTCAACTACATGTTTAAAAACACTTTTTTAATGCCTCCAACATTTTTATATGTTTTCAGCAGGTTCAGGATCATTATTGTTATAGAAAACTAATGCCACCTCCGTTCTCTTTCCAACCTATTGTTGGTAGATATATTTTTCATTCAGCTTCTTTAGGGCTTTGTCTGACTGTTGATTTACAAAAACAACAACAAAAAAATCCTCTCTTTTCCTTTCAAATAAAAAAAGCTACAAGCTTTGACTTTCACAATTATTGCCTCTGAAATGGACATCAAGAATTTCCTTGGAACTCTAAGTCTAAACACCAACTCTTTGCATTTCTATTACAGTTATTCTTTCCCCAAGCAATGGAAGCCTCTGGATGAACAAAGGGAAAGTTTTGTATGAGGAAGTGCAACAGAAAAAGCACTTGGTTCATTTCAAGAAGTTATCTCAATATAGTCTCACATCGTTTATACCTATTATCCAGCAGAATATGCTCTTTGAAGCGGTTGTGCCTGCCTTCACATTCTGTGTGTGTCATGTAAGAGAGGCTCCCTGTCACACACACTCTTCATCTCACCCTCACCTCAGGCTGTTTCTCCTAACAGTTGGCTGACTTTGCTGTTTTCCAATATGCCGCACTTTGCCTTTTTCTTTGCATTTGATTTGCCCTGCCTCTGACTATTTTATAATTTTTACTTAGCTTTCCAGTTGCCGAAGAATTTGTGTTGTAGTTGTTATGTGCCGTCGAGTAGGACCCAACCCCTTCTTGGGTTTCCGAGGCAGTATCATTATGGAAGTAGATTTCCCCATCTTACTTCCAAGGAGTGGCTGGTGGGTTTGAACCGCCAGCCTTCTGGTTAGCAGTCAAGTGCCCTAGGCACTATGCTACCAGAGCTCCTAAGCATTCGTAGACAGCTCCAGTTAAGAGTACTTTTTGTTTGATCCACCCATAGGGCCATGTTACCTAAATGTTACCACCAAATACATCTTACAGGATCTGGACACTTTGGACAAAAAAAAAAGTTTAATAGGCAATAGGTTTTGATTGGTAGAAGGGAGTGAGATATGGGGAGATGGAGTGTCATCCTTGAGATGGTAGCGTGGGAGATGAGAAATGCCACAATTTTTACACCTCTCTAAGAAATTTACCACACAAGTAAAATATAATTGTTATAGAAAAAATAGAAAAGAAAAAGAAAAGAAATATTCTCTATAGATGACCAAAGATGAAGATTTTAATTTTATGTATATCAACATATATTTTGACTGTGCACCCAAGTATAGGTATGCATGCATAATTTATTTGAAAAAAAACCCTAACGCTGGTTATTTGAGGTTCTTCCTAATTGTTACTGTTATAAACAGTACAATAATGATCATCTCCAGAGCCAGTGGCATCAGTAGAGTTGATGTTACTCAATGTGCTTACTCATAGTATTCCTCCCCCAACATACACATAGCCTTCCTTCCACACCAGACCATCCAGAATGTTTAGTGATGTTTATTATCAACTTTAATCATAGAATAATATGTGGTTAAATATAATTGTAATTGCTTAAGTGTTATATTTCTTAGATAACATGAATACTAACAATAAAATCATTTTGTAAATTTTCTACATTGAATTACATTATTAGTTACAATATTATTAGTAACTGAACAAAAGCCTTTTTTGATTTTTCTCCTTTTCCTTTAATTACTACTTCATTTTCAAGAAATTATTGATAGAGGTTCACAAATACTAATCAATTCATTATTGTAGCTAAAACACCAGAAAATCTGTTAGTCAATGACTATAAAAACAAACAGCAACAGTGAGTGCTTATAGTATGTGCAAACGAACCCACGTGATTCAAAGGGTCACTATAATTAGGTAATAATGACAGCTCTGACCAGAGCACATTAGAAGATTCAAAAAGCAAATTAGCATAAAGTTTTAGCCTTTTAGGTCAGTATATTGATACATGAAAGCCGGGCTCATGAAAAATGTTTTTGTTGTTATAATTAACTGAAATCCACTGCCATTTAGTTGATTAAGACTATACCAACCCTGTCAGAAGGGACCATTCCCTGGAGAAGGATATCATGCTTGGTAAAGTGGAAGGTCAACGAAAAAAGGGAAGGCCCTCAATGAGATAGACTGACACAGTGGTTGCAATGAAGGGCTCAGGTATAGCAAGGATTGTGAGGCTTGCACAGGACCAGGCAGTATTTCCTTCTGTTTTATATAAGGTTGCTATGAGTCAGAGCTGACTTGACTGCACCTAACAACAACACCAACATTGCAACCCTGTAGGACAGAGTAGATCTGCTTCATTAGGTCTCCAAGCCTATAGATCTTCACAGAATTAAACAGCTACATCCTTCTCCCATAAAGTGGCTGGTGAGTTCAAACAGCTGACCTTCTGTTTAGCAACCAAGTGCTTTAACCTCTGAATTTCTAGGGCTCCTTTATAAATATCTACAGGGATGTTTTTATAAAAAATAATAAATTTTGCTGAAATACTGCACAAAAATTTCATTGACAGTCATTTTGGTGTCACCCCTTTTAAGAATGTCACCCAGTACTGTCTGTACCTCCTAGACCCCTTTAGTGATGCAACCACCCAGAACCAATTTTTAGTATGCATATTTTGACACTTTAGTTACATGCTTCTATATTGCCTCCATAAATAAGTAAAATCCACAAAAGTTATAATCTGTGTAAGGCAGAAACTTTTCAGAGAAGGAATCTCACTGAGTGTTTATGAGGTAGGATTATTAAAAAAGAAAGAATAAAAAATGAATGGTAAGCACCCTATCAAAGGCGGTAAGCACCCTATCAAAGGCGGAAAGCTTGTGAGACCCAGAAAAACAAGGCAATCCTGTAAAGTTCCAGCTCTCACAAGTTTCACTGTATAAGGAATATTTTATACTCCCTGTTGTTGTTGATAGGTGCCATCCAGTCAGTTTCAACTCATACCAACCTTATGTACAAAAGAATGAAACATTGCCCATTCTTATACTATCTTAACAATCTGTTGCTATGTTACAACATTGCTATGTTGCTATGTAATCTCATAGTTGCAGCTACTGTGTCAATCCATCTCATTGAAGGTCTCCTCCCTCCCACCCCCACCCCCTTCTTTTCTTCTTTTTTAGTTTACCAAGCATGATATCCTTTTCCAGGGACTAGATCCTCCTGATAACATGACTAAAGTACAAGAAACGAAGTCTGGCCATTCGAGTTTTTAAGGAACATTCTGGTTATACTTCTTTAAAAACAAATCTGTTCATTCTTCTGACAGTCCATGCTATATTCAATATTCTTCACCAACACCACAATTCAAATGTATCAATTCTTCTTCGATATTCTTTGATATTTGATTATCTAGCTTTCACATTCCTATGAGGCAATTAAAAATACCATAGCTTGGTCAGGGGCATCTTATTCATCAAAATGACATAGTTTTTCTTTAATATTTTAAAGAGGGATTTTGCAGCAAGTTTGCTCAATGCAATACATCATTTGATTTCTTGACTGCTGCTGCCATGGGTATTGATTGTGGTTCTAAGTAAAATGAAATCTTTGACAACTTCAGTCTTTTCTCCTTTTATGGTTTTTGGTCCAATTGTGAGGATATTCCCTACTTGTTATAAATAAACAATTGATAACATTTTTTTTTTTTTGAGAACTTACAAAGGGCCAGACAATATTCTAAATGCTTTCCATGGATTACTTCAGTTAATCCTCTGTACTAATTCCAGAAAATATGTACTAGTATTACAATATCCAGGAGCTCTGGTAGCATAGTGCCTAAGGCACTTGACCGCTCACCAGAAGGCTGGCGGTTCAAACCCACCAGCCACTCCTCAGAAGGAAGGTTGGGCAATCCTACTTCCGTAGTGATACTGCCTCAGAAACCCAAGGAGGGGTTGCTATGAGTCGGGGCCAACTCGATGGCAAACAACAACAACAACAGTACAATATCCCATATCACAGGTGAGGAAACTGAAACTTGAAAGGTTAAGAAAGATATCTAAGATCCTATAGTTATTAAATGGCAGAATCAAACTGAAACTCTCCCCTGAGCCCAGATGAATTCTTTTTCCTTTTTTCTAATGCATTTTATTTAAATATAATTTATGTACAGAGAAATACATGAAACTAAAGTGACATGGGTCAGTGCTTTTTTTTGCAGTGTTCCCCCCTTCCCTCCCACCCCCAGCAACAACGAAGAAAGTTTCCCTCCATATATAAACCTTTCCTTGACCCTCCACAACAATGAACTAATACTATATTTGTCCTTCTGTGCTTGACTTATTTCACTGAGCATAATGTCCTCCAAGTTCATCCATATTATGCAGTGTTTTGCAGACTTTACACTATTCTTTAGTGCTGCATAGCATTCCATTATGTGTATGTATGATAGTTTGGTCATCCACTCTTCCACTGATGGGCACGTAGGTTGTTTCCATCTTTTTGCTATTGTAAATAGTGCTGTGATGAACATGAGTGTGCATATATCTGTTCCTGTTCTGGCTCTCACCTCTCTAGGAGGTGTATCTAGTAATGCAATTGCTGGATCAAATGGTATCTCCAATTCCAGCTTTTTAAAGAATCACCATACTGCTTTCCACAGTGGTTGTATCACTTCGCAGTCCCACCAGCAGTGTATGAGAGTCCCAATTTCTTCACATCCCTGCCAGCATTTGTTATTTTCTGTCTCATTGAACCTTGCCATCAGTGCTGGGGTGACATGGTATCTCACTGTTGTTTTGATTTGTATATCTCTGATGGCCAATGATCATGAGCATCTCTTCTTGTATTAGCTAGACACTTGAATATCCTCCTTGGTGAAGTGTCTATTCATGTCTTCTGCCCATTTTTCAATTGGATTGCTAATTCCCTTGGTGTTGAGGCATTGGAGTTTTTTACAAATCTTAGAGATGAGTCCTTTGCCAGAAATGTAATTATCAGCAAATATGAATTTGTTGCTCTCATTTTTGTTATGTGCTTTTATGTGGTGTCGATTTCCTTGTTCCATATAATTTTCTATGCTGAGCTCATTTTGTTTATAAATCTTGTCATCACTTCCTTTGTTGCTATTGTTTTAATATGTGCTAAATATTTGTGCTGGTCCTCTTTTTTTGTTTTGATGTGAAGGTTTATAATTTTTATTTGAGTTTATCCTGTGATCTATAATTTTCTTCCCAAGTTTGGAACAATCCATTCTATCTTGCAGTTGTATTGACCTCCCTACCATCTAGAAGTTCTGTAACTACACTGTTTTTTCCCTCTTTTTGGTGTGTAGTTGTCCTCATTTCTTAATTGATGTCTCTGGTTCCCTGTTTACAATCATGTAGGCTTATTTACTTTGGATAATTCCATAGCTGGGTTGGTTTCTGGGTTATATCATCAGGTGTGTTAATCGTCAGTTGTTGGCTGTTGTTGCTTTTCTGTCCAAAGGGCTCCATTTAGCATCTCTTGTAAGATTGGTCTGGTTTTAACAAATTCCCTTAATTTCTGCTTATCTGGAAATGCCCTAATTTCACCATCATATTTGAGAGACAATTTTGCTGGGTACATAATTTTTGGTTGAAAATTTTTCTCTTTCAGGTTTTTTTTTTTTTTTGTGATATAATGCATGTATTGTAAAATATGTCCTTTTAAATTATATAGTTCAATGGTGGTATATATATTTACAAACTTGAGCAACCATCACCACAGTCAATTTTATAATTTTTCCATCACCCTAACAAGAAATCCTATACCTTTTAACCATTGTTTTCCAAACTTCTCATCCTTTCCTGACTCTGGCAACCACTAATCTATTTTCTCTCTCCATAGATTTGGCCATTCTAGGTATTTCATACCCATGGCATCCAATAATATGTGGCCTTTTGTGATTGTCTTCTTTCAGTCAGCATAATGTTTTCATTTAGGTTGAAGCATTTACCAGAACTTCATTTCTCTTTATGGCTGGGCAATATTCCATTGTATCGACATACCACACTTTGTTTATCCATTCATCAGTTGATGAATATTTGGATAGTTTTCAACTTTTGGTCACTATAAATAATGTTGATATGAACATTTATGTACAATATTTGGCGTGGATATGTGTTTTCATTTATCTTGGGTATATATTTAAGAGTAGAATTTCTGGGTCATATGAAAACTCTACCATTTTGAGAAACCATGCTAATAATTTTTGTGCCATAGTCTATGTTGTTGTTGTTGTTATGTGCTGTCGGGTCGGACCCGACTCATAGCGACCCCTCCTTGGGTTGCTGAGGCAGTATCACTATGGTGTCCCTGGTTTCTTTGTTCCATATTATTTTCTGTGCTGAGCTCATTATATTTATGAATCGTGTTATCATTTCCTTTGTTGCTGTTGTTT
>NW_006921785.1:1859191-1862621 GCF_000298275.1 Orycteropus afer afer
GGAAAAGAAAAAATGTTGAAAACTAGGACCTGGGAGAGGAAGATTAAGAAGAATAATAAAAAGGACAAAAGTATTAATAATATTAGTTGTTTTAAAACAGACAAATATGAGCAAACTAATCACCAGAAAAAAGGAAAGCGAAAAATAAAAATTGAAAACAAAAAAAAATCGGTGGAGGACAGGGCAGGGCACCCAGGCTCCATCTGAGCACACAGACTGTGATGGAGTTCCTGTGGGTCCAGAAGGTAGGTGTGAGTGGAGGATGGCTGCACCTCCGTTCACCAAGAGTAACAAGAGGAAAGTCGTACCTTGTTAGTCTTGCAGGTCCTGAGTGTCCTTGGGGTTGCTGGAAAGCAGAATGTGTTCTTAAGCCCCAGGAATCTACCAGAGCGCTGTCTCTTTAAATATCCAAAAGAGTCAAGCAGCTTTTTAAACCTTCAAAACGGCAGCAAAAGTCCACAGCTCAGCCTTTCTCTTCACCTTCTCTGTTTATTCCCCAGCCACTGGAGCAGTCCTCCATGCAGTCCATGTCTAGCAGGGTGATTTTTAGGTTAATTCTTAGGTCCTACCACCACTCGGGAATCTCCAAGCTGTCTGTGCCATCAGGATCGCTCAGAATCGCTGCGAGACTGCAGCTCTGTCTGTCTTTTTTGGTATTTTCATGCAAATTCTTCTGCTAGTTGGGGTTTGGTTCACTTGTATATCCTTCCCTTCAAGGCTCAGGGGTCTAGGATTATCTTCTGTGTCTGTGTTAATTGGTTTCCCTTTTCTTTGTTGAAGAGGGTCTGTGCAGTCTTTCTGCCTAGTCCACCATCTTGCTGGATCTGGCCTCTTTTAGGGTTTTATATATATCATCCCATTGTCTTCTTGCCTGCCTGGTGTCTGCCAAGAAATTTCAGCTTATTCTTATTGGTTGCCCCTTGTAGGTAACTTTTTGTTTTTCCTGTGCTGTTTTTAGGATTCTTTCTTTGTCTTTTGTTTTGGTGAGTTTGATGATAATATGTCTTGGTGATTTTCTTTTGGGGTCTATCCTGTTTGGGGTTCATTGGACTTCCTGAATGGATATATTATCATCTTTCATCATACCAGGAAAAGTCTTTTCCAACAAATCTTTGCCAATTTTCTTTGGTTTTATTTGTCTCTTCCTGTTCTGGAATTCCTGTTACACATAGGTTATTTCTTTTGATGGTATTCCACGTGAACCTTAGGCTTTCTTCATTTTATTTTTATCTTTTTCCTGATTGATCCCTTTCCGAAGAAGTATTCAGATATTTGCCTTCAATCTCACTAATTCTGTCTTCCATTGATTCAATTCTACTCTTTTGCCCATTCTTATCTACTTCTGAAAATTTAGTATTCATTTCTGTATTTCTGGGTGTAGATTTTCTATCATTTCTAATTTTTCATTTATTTTGTCATTTTGTTCTTGTATTGTCTTTTGAAATTGTTGTTGGTTTTCTCTGTGTTTTCCTCAGTTTTGTCAGTGTTTTCCTTGATCTGCCTCTCAAATTCTTAAAGATACTTAAATATAATTCCTTTGAATTCCTTATCAGGTAGTTCCAATGCTGCATCTTCATCACAGATGTGTTTTGGGTCTGTATCCTGGTCCCTTGTTTCTCCTGCTTTATCTTGCTTCTTTGTGTGAGCTGTGATGCTTAGTTGTCTCTGAAGCATTGTGACATTTTTGTGTTTTATTTAATTGGAAATTGTATGTTGGAGTGACTTGCCCATGATTTTCATTTTCTTTGTATGCTATCTACGTAAGCAGAGTACTGTGCTGTGCTCCTCTATTCACTAGTTGGCAGCACTTATACACTCACCACCTGCCTCCTTTCTGGTTGTCAACCTCCCATATGTCCTTGCCATCTTTGGTAAACAGAGCCTATTCTCAGGCCTCTGGAATCCATTTGAGAATACTGTCACTTTAAAATCCAAAATGCTGCCACTTGTAAACATTCAAAATGGCTGCACCACTGGTCACTTTAAATATCAAAAATTGCTGCTGCATGTAAACAATCAAAATGGTTGTGACCTCTGGGCAGCAGAAAGTCCTCAGCTCCGGTTATCTCCCTCCTTGCTGTTTCCCTTCCTAGTCATAGGCCACCAGCGTGGTCATCTCTGCAGCCCTTGGTGACCAGGGCTTATCTTTAGGTCAATTCTCAGTCCCAATATCACTTGAAAATATTCAAACTGTTGGTCCCATCAGAGTAGCTGACAGTCCATAGCTCCAACCATCTCTGTACTCACTGTTTTCATTCAGGTTTTTCCACTAGTTGGTGCCTAATCCTCTTCTGTATAGTTCCTTTCAAAGCTCAGAGCTCCAGGATTATCTTCTGTATCTCTGTCAATTGGTTTCTCTTTTCTTTTTTGAGGAAGGTCTGTGTCAGACAATGAATTCTTAATCACCACACTGTACCTCATGTGAGTGTTGAGTGCAAGCATGTACATGTGTTGAAGGTCTGAGCAGCTCTGAGAACTTTACATGTATGTCTATGTCCACATCCATGTCTATATTTGTGTCTATGTCTATGACTGTGTCTGTCTAATGTCTATGTGTATCTGTGTCTATGGCTGTATCTAAATCATTTGCCACATCAAGTGGCAAAAATAGGCATATTTTTTTTTAAAGCCAAATTTCACTATGCCCACATTTTGCCTAGAGGGAATGAACACTGATGAGTCATTTAACATTTTGCATAACTTTATTGACTCTTACAACGATTATATAAAATATAATCAGGTCCAGTTCAAAATCACTTTAAATCACTCAGCTCCCCAAGGTTAAGGCTAAGGTATTCATTCTTTCTCTTACTCTTAAGTGACTGTCAAAATGGAAACATTTCTAAATAGTATGATAGGTGTCTAAAAAGTTCTCAAATTTCCCATAATTACAACATTGATGTTCTTCTTTAAAGTGGGATATTTATATTTTTCATTTCTCACTCTCTTCTTGGTGTTTTAAAGGAAGTGAGCCATTCCTCCATTGCTATTGTCTCATGTGTATGGTGTAGTCTGCAAAATAGGTAACCTAGCATTAGGCAATTGATCACAATCGATGCCAATGGAAGCAGCAGTCAGTACATTAGACGACGTGTAGCATTGGGGAAGTCAACTGAGAAGGAACTGTTTCAAGTGCTGAGGAGCAAGGATATCTCATTGAGTATTAAGGTGTGCCTGACACAAGCCATGATATTTCCAGTTGCCTGGTATGCATGTGAGAGCTGGACAAGGAATAAGGAAGACCAAAGAAGAGTGGATGCTTTTGAGTTGTGGTGCTGGCGAAGAATGCTGAAAGTACCTTGGACTGCTAAAAGAACTAACAGATCTGTCCTGGAGGAAGTGCAGTCAGAATGCTCCTTGGAAGCAAGAATGGCCAGACTTCATCTCACCTATTTTGGTCATATTGTAAGATGGGACCATTCCCTGGAGA
>NW_006921785.1:1863047-1863660 GCF_000298275.1 Orycteropus afer afer
AGCATTAGGCACAATTACTGTCATTGTTATTTAGAGACTTGGAAAGATGCATACCCTAACCTAACTTGCTATCTTGGTAGGAGGTGGAGCTGCAATTCAGAAGCAGCTTCCTCATTTCTAGCCCAAACTGAAAAAAGCCACTGCCACTGAGTTGATTCGGCTTATAGTAAACCCCATTGAGTTTCTAAGGCTAAAAATCTTTACAGAAGTTGACTGCCTATCTTTCTTCCATGGAGCAGCTGATGGGTTTGAATCACTAACCTTTTGGTTAGCAGCCAAATGCCTTAACACACCACCACCAGAGCTCCTTATTTTTAACCCATTTATACTCAAAATGTGCTCCATAGACCAAAGACAGTCTGCAAAGTATTTATTACTGATCCTCAATGATATAGGTACAGAAATCAAAAGTCTTTAGGAAATTTTACAGCAATTTGACATTTCTCTGATACCCAAGCACATGAGCACTGGAGGCATTTCAATAAAGAGGACATAGACCAAATATCCAACTCATGGCATGAGCTGCTTCTGAGCTGTTGTTGTTGTTGTTGTTAAGTGCCGTCGAGTCGTTTCCGACTCATAGCGACCCCATGCACAGCAGAACGAAACACTG
>NW_006921785.1:1880729-1887244 GCF_000298275.1 Orycteropus afer afer
ATATGCTGAGCAAATAATCCAAGAAGCTGGACTATATGAAGAAAAATGTGGCATCAGGATTGGAGGAAGAATCATTAACAACCTGAGATATGCTGATGATACAATTTTGCTTACTGAAAGCAAGGATGACTTGAGGCACTTACTGATGAAGATTATTAAGGAACACAGTCTGCAGTATGGATTATATCTCAATATAAAGAAGACAAAAATCCTCACAACTGGACCAATAAGCAGCATCATGATAGGTGGAGAAAAGATTGAGGTTGTCAAGGAATTCACGTTGCTTGGTTCTATAATAGAGGCCAGTGGAAGCAGCAGTCAAGACATTAGACGGCATGTAGCACTGGGTAGGTCGGCTGCAAAGGAACTCTTTCAAGTGCTGAGGAGCAACGATGTCTCCTTGAGGACTAAGGTGCACCTGACACAAGCCATGTTATTTTCAATTGTCTCCTATGCATGTGAGAGCTGGACAAGGAATAAGGAAGACTGAAGAAGAGTTGATGCTTTTGAGTTGTGGTGCTGGCAAAGATTGCTGTAGGTACCATGGACTGCCAAAAAGAACTAACAGATCTGTCCTGGAGGAAGTGCTTTCCTTGGAAGCAAGGAAGGCCGGACTTTGTCTCACCTACTTTAGTCATGTTGTCAGAGGGGACCATTCCCTGGAGAAGGATATTATGCTTGGTAAGGTGGAGGGTCGACGAAGGAGGGGAAGACCTTCCATGAGATGGATTGACATGGTGGCTGCGACAATGGACTCAAGTATAGCAAGGATCATGGAGCTGGAGCGGGATTGGGCGGTGTTTCGTTCTGCTGTGCATGGGGTCGCTATGAGTCGGAAACGACTCAACAGCACCTAAAACAACAAAGTAGAAGGTAAGCAAAAAAGGTGAAGACCCTCAATGAGATAGATTTACACAGTGGCTGCAATGATAGGCTCAGATATAGCAAGGATTGTGAGGCTGGTGCAGGACTGGGCAGTGTTTTGTTCTGTTGTGCAGAGGGTTGCTATGAGTCGGAGCCAACTTGATGGCACCTAACAAAAACAATAACATATCCCCAGTAGGAGCTCTGGGGTTGCAGTTATTAAAGCATTCAGCTGCTAACCCAAAGGCAGCACTTTACCCCACCAGCTCTTTCAGGGAAAAGGCAATCTGCTTCTGTAATGATTTACAGACTTGGGAACACTTTGGGACAGTTCTACTCTGTCCCTTAGAGTCACTATAAGTTGGAACTGACTAAATGGCCATAGGTTTTGGGTTATGTTCCCAAAATTCCATGAGACGTATTTCTAAAAAATATTTTTTATTTATCTGAAATGCAAGTTTAACTGGGTGTTTAGTATTTTCATTTCTTTAATCTGGAAACTCTATGTGGAGGTAGAGGACCACAGGTCTTCCACCACAGCTAGTTTAAAAAGCTCTGTTCTAGCCTCTTTATGAACTCTGGGCACAGCAGGGTGCAGGCTGAGAATGGATTTTTGGTATCTTCTATGCTTCATTTATTTTTTTCTAACAGTGATATGGATTAAAGCCATACATGCTTTGTTTTGCTAATCTATTTAGCTATTTCTCAAATCTAGGTGCTCATAGTAATAATCTTTCTTCCTTTTTTCCTTATTGGCCTTCAGGGAGTTCAGGACAATTGGTGTTTGTCAATAAGAGCTTTGAACTCTTTCTGAAGATTAATGAGTTAATGCCTGACATCACTTTAAGGAATGCAAAAATGCTTTTGTCACAGTTCACTAAACAATGCAATTTTGTCTGATATACTTCATTATTATCGTCACCTGACCTGCTTTGCTGAGTTTTCCACCATTATTCAAATCCTTCTTGAAAATTCTCTACTTGTAGATTTATGACAAAATACCTACTGTGCCTTCTCTAGTAATTGGTGTACAGATAAAATCAGCATGCTTGGCTTAAAAAGAACATCTGTGGCTGTTGAGAGGGTGAATGCCTTCAATTTCCTTATTTATAAAATTAGGTTGTTGGGCTTAGGTGATTTCTGGGGTTCCTTGGCCAACTAGAAAGTACTGTAATTTAAAAAGTCACCACCGACAGTTAAAAATTGGGTAGAAGGGAGGAGGGGCAGAATACCCACTTCACTTGCTGAAGGGTAAAGGATTTACAGGCTGATAAATGCACATTAACACCAGCTTGGAGAGAGGATTCCTTCTCCACTGTCTCTAAATCTGTCTCCCAGAGTTAAGCTCTCTCGATTTAAGTACTATATCAATGTGCATTCATTAGAGTAGGAGAGGCCTTGGACTAGGTGACAGGATGAGTGGAATTGAGTCTTGACTTTACCATTTATTAGTCATATGATCTGGGAGCAATTCATAAACCAAAACAACTACAGCTGCTGCTGCTTTTTTTTTTTTTTTTTTTTAACCATTGCCATCAAGTGCACTACAATTTATGGTTACCTTATGTGTATCACAGAAGAATTGTGCTCCACAGGATTTTTAATGAATGATTTTTCAGAAGTAGATTACCAGACCTTAGGTGCCTCTGTTGTTGTTATTAAGTGCCATGAAGTCACCTCCAACTTGGAGTGACCTTAAGTACAACAGAACAAAACACTGCCCGGTACTGCAAAATCCTCACAATCCTTGCTGTGCTTGAGCCAAAAGTTGCAGCTACTGTGTTAACCCATTTCACTGAGTATCTTCCTCTTTTTTGCTGACCCTCTACTTTACCAAACATGATATCCTTCCCCAAGGAATGGTCCCTTCAGACAACATGACCAAAGTACATGTAGCAAGTCTATCCATTCTCACTTTTATGGAGCATTCTGGATGCACTTCCTCTGGGACAAATTTGCTCGTTCTGTCAGTTTATATTACTTTCAATATTCTTCACCAATGCCACAATTCAAAGGCATCAAGTCTTCTTTGGTCCTCCTTATTCGTTGTCCAGCTTTCACATGCATATGAGGTGTTGAAAATACCATGGCTTGGGTAAGGCGCACCCTAGTCTTCATAGTGACATATTTTACTTAAAACTTCAAAGAGGTCTTTTGCAGCAGATTTGTCCAGTGCAATACAATGTCCAATTTCTTGACTACTGCTTCCATGAGTACTGCTTCTAGATTCAAGTAAAATGAAATCCCTGGTGCCTCTCGGTATACTCAAACCTCCACGCTTTTAGTTGGCAGGTGAGCATTTTAATCATTTGTGCCTCCCATGTACTCCTCTGCCTTCTATACAGAAGCAAGCAAACAACAGCAATAATAAAACTGATTGCCATCAAATTGATTCTGATACATAGTGATCCCATGTACTACTATTGCTGCTTAGGGTTTTCTAGGCTGCAATTTTAATGGAAATGGATTGTTAGGCCTTCTTTATGCTGTACTGCTGGTGGGTTTGAAGTGCCGACCTTTAGGTTAGTGCAGTTAGGTGCCATTGAGTTGATTCTGACTTGTAGCAACTGTTCGTACAACAGAGCAAAACACTGCCCAGTCCTGTGCCGTCCTCACAATTGTTCCTGTGCTTTAGCCCATTGTTGCAACCACTGTATCAATCCATCTCCTTGATGGTCTTCCCCTTTTTCATCGGCCCTGTACTTTACAAAGCACAATACTTTTCTCTAGGGACTGGTCCCTTCTCACATGACCAAAGTACATGAGACAACGTCTCAGCACGCTTCCTTCTAAGGAGCATTCTGGCTGTATGTACTTCTTCCAAGAAAAATTTGTTCTTTCTTCTGGCCACCAAACCAAATTCACTAACATCAAGTCGATTTCTGCTCATAGCAACACCTAATGGGTTTCAAAGACTGTAAATTTTTATGGAAGCAGATGTCTCATCTGCCCCCCATTGAACAGCTGGTGGGTTTGAACCTCTGATCTTCTAGTTAGCAGTCAAATGCTTTACCCATTGTGCCACCAGAGTTTAAAGAGACTGAAAATCTCTGAATGATAAAAGGAATGGTAGCATTGTTTGTTGGTGCTCAAAGAAAGGGACTGGGCCTATGTAAAAAGAGATAAGGAAATAGAGTCACATTTACAAACCATGCAGGGCCCTGTAAAGTAACACAAATGGTTGAAATGATGAGGAAAGGGTAATAGTACTACAGAGGCCAAGGCCTGGGTAAAGGGGCAGCTGCTACTCTGTTCCAGCCAGCTATTGTCACCCTAAGTGTTGGTCTAGCACTGTCAGATCTTCAAGAAAAGACAGAGATCTGAATTTAACATAAAATATCATAGCTCTAAAATATTGGAAACAAAGGAAAACCTTTTTAAATTACTGAACTGGCCAAACAAAATATGCTTGTGGTCACTGGCCCATGAACTGTCATTTTGAAATATCTTGTCTAGAGAGAGAGGGGGTCTGATTCACAGGGTGAAAAAATAATTTTAGGACAGCCAAGTCTGTCTTGAGTTGTTGCCTGTCTTGTGTTTGAAACTTAGATTACCTCAGACTTGCGGCAAAAATTTGACATACACAATAACTTGAATTAGTGATGATTTAAGGGAATGGATTTTAAAAGGGTATAGCTTAGATAGGGGCAAAGTTATTAAAAAAAAAAAAGGATGCAGATTGATGGAACGAGATAAGATTAAAAAATGAGAATTCAGAGAAAGCAAGAAATCAGAAGAGATAAAAGAGGAAAGCAAAGGTTCACAAGGACTCTGAGAGAAACACAAGCCCCATCCCCAACAGGAATACTGATGTGATGTCCTGGGCATTCAAATTAATTGGAATGGAGCTTGAGTGTTTCCAGTTGAATGTGAGAGGAAAGGCTGACATCTGAAAACTGGAGAACTCAAAATATCCAGAGGCATATAGTTAATTTCCAAAGAGAATGAAAGGTTATAAAACTCTTAGAGTACTTCTGCTCCTAGGAAGTTCTGGGCATGTGAAAGACTGGAAATAAGAGAAAGGAAGAGTTGTTTCTGAGAGGGGCTAGTACAGGTGGACAGGCTTTGAGGATACTCACCCAAAGTTGGCTGCTTGAGTTGAGAATAGGGGAAGAAACAGCAAGTCCCACCTCATTGTAGAAGGGAAGGCTCTTGAGACATCCCAGGATTGCATGCCCAGAAAAGCTCCCAGTAATAGAAAACTTACAGCAAATCATGATAGATGCTTGCAGATCCTGACAAGAAGGAAAGAGTAGATGATATAGAGCCAGATGGAAACAGGATGGCCAAGATTTCAAGGGAAATCATTGCCTTTTAGGTTGAGGTGTATATGTATGGTGTTAATTTGTGCATATATAATGTTCTGGAGAAATTAAGCCATGCTGTGCATGGATATAAAGAGCATTTCCTTCTTTGGGAGAGGTTTTAGGTATTCTGCACCTCAGAAGCAGCTTGTTTTTCTCCTGCTCTCTTTCCTTTTGTGATGCACATGGGGCTTATCATTAACTCTCTCAAAACCAATACAGTTTATCTTTTTTGTGCAATGCGCATTTCAGCCTCATCAAGTTGGAAAGTATTTCATGGCTAACAAATTCAGGGAAATCAGCATTTCTATTCCCTGTGTGAGTTTCAGGTTCTGGATGGACTATGGAAGTTCTTTCTTGCTCAGCACTGCATTATGCATACAGAGATAGATTCTTCTGCTGTTTTTTAATGACTGTGTCTCACTGCCAGACTATTGGCTGGCATCACAATAATTAACACATATTGAATAGCAGCAGTGTGCTCTGCACTTTCTGAGAAAGATGGAAGAGTGCCCTGCCTAGTCAGTGAATGGGACACTGCGAAGTAAAAGGAACTGGAGTTAAAGGAAAGCTAGTACTAAGCACTAACAGTTATGGAGCACTGCACTGAACGCGTTGCATGAATTGTCTCCCCAAAATCTCTCAATGAGATACATATGACTATCATTCCTATTTTCAGTTGAGGAAATCAAACCTTAAAGAGGTTATGTAAAATGCCTGGGGCCACACAGCGGGTCAATAGCAGAGCTACAACTTGGACACTATGTTTATCTGAGCCAAAGCCCAGGTTGTTAAGTCCCTGATAATGTCACAGGACTACTACTAATCTGTACATAGCTAAGGTTTTTGGAGTCAAGTTTCCTGGAAACATGTATGCCAAACTCACAAAGGCACCACTTTGAGTACCAAGGTTGATCTTGTAAGTTTACAACACGTCTCCAAAATCAATATTACAGTGCTGGAGCTGTTGTTGTTGTCCTTAGGTACCATCGAGCCATTTCTGACTCATAGCGACCCCATGCACAGCAGAATGAAACACTGCCCGATCCCGTGCCAGCTCCATGGTCCCTGCTATACTTGAGCCCATCATCACAGCCACCGTGTCAATCCATCTCGCTGAAGGCCTCCTCCTCTTTTGTCCACCCTCCACTCTACCAAGTATGACATCCTTCTCCAGAGAATCAGTCCTTTCTGACAACATGACCAAAATAGGTGAGACGAAGTCTGGACATTCTCGCTTCCAAGGAGCATTTCGGGTGCACTTCCTCCAGGACAGATCTGTTAGTTCTTTTAGCAGTCCATGGTACTTTCAGCATTCTTCACCAGCACCACAACTCAAAAGCATCA
>NW_006921785.1:1889669-1894701 GCF_000298275.1 Orycteropus afer afer
TTTACCTTATCCATAGGAGTAAGGTTGGGTTTACTCAGATGATGCAGCTCTTTCCCAGTCCTATTTTGAGAGCCTTCTAACCTAACCAGACTATTCATAAAGTTGTTTGGTAATGTATTGAACAGTGTTTCTTTGCTACTCATAAGGTTTTCCTTGGCCAATTCTTTGATAAGTGAACAGCCTCCTCTTTCTTCCTAGTCTGTCTCAGTCTGTAAGCTGGGCTGATACTTGGGCACCATGTGCATCCCGCTGGGTTTGAAATACCTGTGGCTCAGCCTCAAAACTCACATCAACATGTCACCACGGTAGGACAAACCAACAGACAAGTTTGTCTCCCTGTTGGAAACCTCTCGTACCACCCTTACCTGGGTCCCTGCGGCTGACTCCTCCTCTGTCCAGGTTCCTGGGCCTTTTAATCCCATTTCTCCCACTCTCCCACCCTGTTGCTTTGGGCATGCCTGGGTTCCTTCTCCTTACCTGGATCCTGGCGGCTGACTGCACACTGGAGCTGAGCACACACCAAATGACCTAAAACCTGTGGAATGCAATGTTTTCTTATAACTCCCACCAGTCATGTGCAGAATTTTAGGATTGGCTTTCTGCACTACCTGAACACTGGGTTTGGATTTCAGGATGAACACAGGAGTCCTGCAATGTCCTATTCCAACTTTCTGTGCTCCCCACACAACTTACATTACTGACCTGACAACCTCCAATCTCTCCAATTCATTTTATGAGCTGGAGTGAGCACACTATGTTAAAGAAAAGGGAGAGAACCTTGGAACATGGGCATTCAGGGTTAAAAAGAATACTCAGAACCTGGTGCAGCGGCCCATTAGAATTTCTTCTTTATCATCTCCATTGTCAAGGGGATCTGTTAATCTCTTCTGTTTTACGAAAATATTACTTTTACTATTTTTACATGTTTGCCCAAGTAATCTATGCACCTAACTAAAACAAAAATGAACTATAAATGACACAGAAATAAAGAAAAACAGCAGTTCCCTACCTCACAGCACCACTCTCCTCCAAGCAACCACTTTTACCCCTTGTATGGGTTTCTTCTGGGAATCACCTATATATTTTTTAAAAAAAAGAATGCTGATATTCTTAATTTCTCCATTTTAGAATTGACTCTTGGCTTTCTTTAGTTGTCAATGAGAGTTTCATGGTCTGATACTTCTACTTCTCTCCAGCCTCCATCCTTTCAATGTATTTTTTTTTTTTTAATTTCCATAGACTCTGGTTAAAAAGTAATAATTGCTTTTTAATTTAAATAATTTAAATTTTCAGTCTACATGTTAAATTTTTTTTCAAATATACCAACTGATTTGACACCCTTTTATTCTATTGAGTTCCCCCCGGCCCCAGCACACATACACTTCTTTTTCCTGGAGATCACTCTTCTGGGCCTCTCCACCCTCTCACTTCAGTAGGGTCTGTTTACTATCTAGACCTTGCTTCACAGTTGCCATCCTGGAACATTCCTCTGTTCTTCTGATTCTTAAGTCTTCCCTTTTCTTCTTTCTTGATTCTTTTTCCTTGCTTGTCTGGAAAATATCTGCTAGTATCTTAATGGTGCCCCCAAAAGTAAAGAAGATAAATAGTAAATAGTCAATCTATAAGCATTAACAAAAACATCTCCAGTGACTTTCAGTCAGACTGACATTCTGGATACTCCATCTAAATGCTAAAACATTTTTAATTCATTTATGATACCAAAGCATTTTTAAGCTTCTCTTACCCAGATATTTGTCCCCATGTGTCCAAGTTTTCTAACCTTCTATTATTAGGTTCCCACAGAATATTCAAATTACAAGGCTGCTGTTGCCATCCCACACACTGTGACAAACTCAATATGTTCCTTGGCCACTGGTATCCTTTAAGTTCTATACTGTCAGGCTCTGCCTCAGCCTTTCATCATCTCAGCTCTCAATAATGAGCATTGACCACTTCTAGGTACCCTGTTTCCTCTTCTGGGGTCAACTAAAAGACAGCAGTTGAGTGATTTCAATAACCTTCCTCCTATGGATTGGCTGAGTTGGAATTAATCTCAGCATGCCAGTTAAGTAGTACTCCAAAGTAGAAATCTCCCCACCTCAAAAAAAAAAAAAAAAAAGTTCCCGTGTCTCCTTCTCATCTAGTTTCTGGGTATCTGGCTTTTCTCTATGTCCCCCAAATTGTTGGACCCTAAAATAAAGGTCTATCCTATACTTAAGCCAGTTGTCTGTTCCTCCATTGCCACCTTGCCCCTGAGCTCCAATTCCCATCATTCCCTGTTTCATACTTAGAGAAAGTCCTTGAATGATCCTGTTCTGCCCTATATCCTGTTATACCTATATTATATCCCTGCCCTCTTTCCATAAGCTAAACTCCTCTTAGTTCTTATCTCATGCTTTTGAATTCAAAAGGGTTTGGACCTGATCTCTGGACCTTTCTTTGAGATTTCTACTTCTGCTTCTGTTTTTTCCCAATCTTCTACCAATTTTTCCTTGCCTTTGTCTAGTGCCAAGTGGTGGAACCCTCCAAGCTCTCTCTTAAAGATGAAATATGAACTTAATTCTCCTTTCTGAAACTCCTCAGAAAGAAATCAGGAAGATGCTCATGTTAAACCTGGAGATACTAAGCAAAACTTGTTTAGAATACAGACACAGTATTAAATAATCCATACAGTATGGTTTTGGGGGTATCACAGAAGAAATGTCACCCACTCAGTGTTCATGGTGCCCCAAACAGCTTTTAATAAGACAGTGGCTCTCCGTTCTAACTGAAATTTTGAATATCCCTGGGAGATTTTAAGTGGTGCCAATGCCCACTGTCACCAATCTCTCAAGATTCCAATTTAGCTAATCATGATGGAGCTTGAAGGTCAGTATTTTCAGAAACATTTCAGGTAATTCTAATGCACAGCCAGGGTTGTGAACCACTGTACTACAGGATTAAAAATGGCGCTCTCTCCTTTGGAAAAAAAACACACTCTCAGCGATTCTTAAACACAACTTACCAGTGTGTCTTTTGACTGAGAGCAATGTGAAGTGTGAAGGAAAACAGAACAGAAAGTATCACCAAGAATAAATTTTGTCAAAGATTTGTCATATTCTTTACTTAGAAAATAAACTTATGTCTTCTTAACCATCAAAACTCCTACTGCCTCTACCCACTAACTTATTAGGCCTTCGGCAATGGGCCAGGGAGAAGAGAATGAGTTTGGATTGGGGCAGGGATAAATATATCCTCAGGGCTGCTCTTTGGAAGAGAGGGGGCTGACCAGGTGCTTAAACTTAACATCCAGTGTGAGAAAAACATGAGTATAATTGGGATGTGTTTTGTTAATCAGAATATACAACCATGAGTTGTGCACACGATGGGGGTAGAGGGCAAGTGTTGAGTTGTGATTTAGGGAATAGTATTTGAAGCAGTATCTTGGCAATGACTGGGGAGATAGGACAAAGTCTGACCTTGCCCTGCCCTATTCCTTAGCCCCTAAGGCCATGAAGATTCTCAGGGCTCCAGCCACGTTGGCTGGGATTTGGTGACAATGCCATTCCCAGCACGCAAGTAGAAAGCAAAGTGGGCAGAACCAAGAAAAAAAAAAAAAACTCATTGACATCAAGTCACTTCTGACTCACAGTGGCCCCCTTTGGGTTTCGGAGATGGTGAATCTTTATGGAAGTAGATTGCTCCGTCTTCTTTCCAAACAGTGGCTGGTGGGTTTGAACTATTAATCTTCTGGCTAGCAGTCAAATGCCTTAGGCACTACACCACCAGAGCTCCTTAAAGTGGACAGAACAGCTCCTTTATCATAAGGACTGAGCAGACTTAGGAAGCAAAGGGGAGAACTGACATTCTGGACACAAGAGGGACAAGCTGGGAGAGAATGAATACTAGAACTGGGTCAGCAAGATGAACTTTAGGTAATATTCTTACAAACCAAATCAAACCAAATCCACTGCCATTGACTTGATTCTGACTCATAACTGTCCTATAGGACAGAGTAGAACTGCTCCATAACTTTTCCATGGCTGTAAATCTTTATGGAAGCAGACTGCCTCATGTTTCACCCATAGCCAGCTGCTAGTTTCGAACCACTAACTTTTGGTTAACAGTCAAATGCTTTAACCACTATGCCACCATATATTTATATTCTGACAGGTGTACTCTTATTTAAAAATTTCACTATATATGAAACAATTTTTCTTCACAGTTCATTTATATTAGTTTCAGTAGACAAAGTATTTTTGCTTTGTGCCTCAGTTTCCTCATTATAAAATGATTACGTTTTAGATGATCTCTTAAACCAGCTGCTGTCAGTTGATTCTGACTCATGGTGACCCCATATTTTATAGAATAGGACTGCTCCATTGGGTTTCCTTGGCTGTAATCTTTATCAAAACAGATCACCAGGCCTTTCTTCCATGACATCTCTGGGTGAGTTCAAACTGCCAAACTTTAAGTTCATGTCACCTAGGGATCTATATAATCTTTTGTTGTTGTGTGTTGATGAGTCTATTTCAACTCATAGTGATACTATATGACAGAGTAGAACTGCCCCATAGAATTTCTTAGGCTATTAATCTTTGCGAGAGTAGATCACCAAGTATTTTCTCCAGCAGAGCCACCAGATGAGTTTCAGTGGCTGACATTTCAGTTAGCTTCTGACTGCTTAACCATTGAGCCTCTGGGTTTCTTTAGATAATGTCTTCTTACCCATTGCTGTAAAGTCAATTCTAACTCACAGCCACCCCACAAGACAAAGTAGGACTGCTCCATGGGGTTTTCAAGGCTGTCATCTTTATAGAAGCAGACTGCCATATCTTTCTCCTGTGGAGTGGACGTTGGGTTTGAACCTCTGATCTTTTGGTTAAGAGCTTAGTGCTTAACCACTGCATTACCAGGGCTACTTCAAACCAAGCATTCTATGAGTTCAAGTATTAACAAAAAATAATGACACAACTGTGGTAAATATTGTAGTTGCAAACAGTTCTGAATGTTCACAGGTTTCTCTCATTCAGCTATCATCCTTTATTAGTCC
>NW_006921785.1:1894948-1897026 GCF_000298275.1 Orycteropus afer afer
TTTTTTTTTTTTTATCACATAATACAATAAAAATATCCACAACATAAATTTTTTTGGAAAGGTACCAAGGACTTGCCTTTCTAATTCAGGAGAGAAAACTAAACAATCAATGAATCATAATTCATTGCAAAAAAGTACCAAATTCTAAGTAGCAAAAGTGATCTTGTGCTCTTCTGAATAAAAGCCACAGGTGTTCTGGGAAGCAAGTTAGGCAAGAAAGAGGAGGAAAACAAATTTCAGAGGAAAGACTTCTGAAAGTGAAGGTATGAAGGCAGTTAACTGAAAATAGTAGAAGGTAATGGGTACAGGCCACTTTTCAGGCACTTGGAAATGCCAGTTAAGGGACCATATCTGTATTCTTTCCCAAATGCATCTAAGGACCATAATGCCTGAATGACAACTAGTTATAGTCTCAAAACACAAATCACACTTTCCTATTTCAATCACAACACTTGTACAGATGGAAACAAGTTAAAGGAACAAGGATCCCAAAAGGAGTCCCAAGAGTAATGAGTTTAAGAGGCATCAGCAGACCTCTAGGTTGTGAGAGGCTTAAGGTCCCAGACCATGTCCTATTAATAGACCAAATACCTCACTAAGGGCTAGGTCCATGGTGCAATAGACATTCATTAGTGAAAGAATGAATAAAAATTTGCTTTATGGGATTGAGAAAGAGGGAAAATTTATCTGTAATGATATTATGAGGTCAGGTGCGAATGACCTAGGATCTGCTTAAAGGACTATTTCCATCTTAGCCATATCCCTGGGATACCATTCATTGAACAACAGTATGAGGTGAGAGGTGAATGTAGAAAGAGAAGTAGAAAATAGTTCATGGTTTGATGATGTTTGTTACAGTTCTTCTTCTCCTACACTTTGGTATTCACTGACTACTTTCCCAAAGGTCTCTGTTAGGCAAATTAAATTTTAGGAGAAATTCAATAATGTTAAATATTTAATGTTGTTATGTGCCATGGAGTCGGCCCTGACTCATAGTGACCCCTCCTTGGGTTTCCGACATGGTATCAATACAGAAGTAGATTGCCCAACCTTCTTTCTGAGGAGTGGCTGGTGGGTTTGAACCACCAGCCTTCTGGTTAGGAGTCAAGTGCCTAAGGTACTATGCTACCAGAGCTCCTTAAATATTGAATAGTAACTTCAATAAAATAATTGTTTCTTTGATTAAATTTTCTGATTTGTAAAACAGGATGACACCTACCTCACAGATAATTGTGGAAAATAAAATTTCTTGTAATCTTGGAAAAGCATCCCATTGAAATTAGAATAAAATCCTATTTCATTCTAACAAAACTCAGTAGCCTAATAGGCCCCTTTTGATCAAGCCCCCACCTATCCAATCTTCTATTCCTCTCCCATCGCACATTCAGGTCTTATAAATGAGCTTTCTTTCTGTTGCTCAGATATCAATATCTTTTGCATATCAAGGCTAGAATCGTCCCTACTTAGCTTTGGCATTTCGAGTGTTAACTCATATGACATATTTTCAAAAAAACTCTTTTTGAAGCATTTGATAAAATCCATTCCTGACAAAAACTCTCAGAAAAATAGGAATCAATGGGAAATTCCTCAACATTATAAAGGGCCTATATACAAAATCAAAAGCCAACATTATTCTCAATGGAGAGAGACTGAAACCATTCTCCCTGTGAACAGGAACCAGACAAGGATACCCTCTATCACCACTTCTATTCAACATTGTATTGGAAGTCCTAGCCAGGGCAATAAGGCAGGAAAAGGAAATCAAAGGCATCCATATTGGTATGGAAGAAGTCAAACTATCCCTATTTGCTGATGATAAGATCCTATATCTAGAAAACGCAGGAGACTCGGTAAAAAAACCTACTGGAACTAACTGAGAGATATAGTATAGTGGCAGGATACAAGATCAACATAGAAAAATCAGTTGGATTCCTCTACACTGGCAAAAAGATTGCTGGAAAATAAATAAGGAAATCAATACCATTTACAATGTTGTTGTTGTTGTTATGTGCCACAAATAAAATACTTGGGAATAAATCTTATGAGAGATACAAAAGACTTGTATGAAAAAAAAAAAA
>NW_006921785.1:1897631-1904353 GCF_000298275.1 Orycteropus afer afer
TTGAGAACCCAGAAATAGATCCATTGACCTATGGTCAGCTGATCTTTGACAAAAGCCCAAAATCCATTAAATGGGGAAGAGAATGTTTGTTTAATAAATAGTGCTGGCAAAACTGGAGATACATTTGCAGAAAAATGAAACAAGATCAGTACTTCATGCCATACACAAAAACTAACTCCAGATGGATCAAAGACTTAAATGTGAAACCTAAAACTATAAAGTTCCTGAAGGAAAAACTAGGGCCAAATTTAGGGGCCCAAATATATGGGATAAAGAGACAATCAAGCATAACCCAAAATGCACAAACTGCAGAAGATAAACTAGATGAATGAGACATTCTAAGAATTAAATTTTTATGTGCTTCCAAAGAGTTTTCCAAAAGAGTCGAAAGAGAACCTACAAATTGGGAAAAAATATTTGGCAATGACATATCTGACAGAGGACTTATCTCTAGAATTTATAGAAAATTCCAACACCTCAACAACAATAAGACAAGTAATTCAGTTAAAAAATGGGCAGAAGACATGAATAGTCACTTCACGAAAGAGGGTATTCAGGTCAACAGACATATGAAGAAATGCTCATGATCATTAGTCATTAAAGAATCAAAACAACAATGAGATACCATCTTGCCCACACACTAGTAGTAAAGTTAAACAAGACAGAAAATAACAAATGCTAGTGAGGATGTGGAGAGATTGGGACTCTTACACACTGCTGTTGGGACAAATGATACACTGTCAAACAATACAACCACTGTGGAAAGCAGTATGTTGCTTCCTTAAAAAGTTGCAATTAGAAATACCATTTGACCCAGCCATTCCATTATTAGGTATTAGGTAATATATCCTAAAGAAGTGAGAACTAGGACAAGAACAGATACACACACACCAATGTTCATCACAGGACTATTAACACTAGCCAAATGATAGAAACAACCTAGGTGTTAGAATGGATAACCAAACTATGGTAAATACACAAAATGGAATACTATGCAGCCTGAAAAAATAACATAAAATATGCAAAACACCACATAACATGAATGAACTTTGAAGACACTATGCTGAGTGAAATAAGTCAATTACAGAAGGACAAATATTATATTAGTCCATTATTGTAAAAAGTCAAGGAAAGGTTTATATATGGAAGGAAATTTTCTTGTTGGTTAGCAGGGGTGGGAGGGGAGGGGAGGAAACACTGTTAGATAGGTAGAGACAAGTACAGATTTGGGTGAAGAGAAGGGCAATATATCCAATTGTGAGTGATCAACATGGTGGCATTGAAGAAGAGGAAGACATAGAGAGGTGTATGGGAGTTACAGACAACAAAGATGAGCCCTTTTGCACTTACAGCACTGTGTTGTCAGCAATGGCAAACATTGATATACAGGTGGATAGATGAGTGGACAGGTTGAACTATTATGTATGTGTATGCAGTGGAGAGTGTGCCCATGACCATGTATAGGGTTGGCAGACAATAGTTCTACAAGTGTATTTGTATGTTCTATAAGAATTCTCAGGTATGTAGGAGATCTGACAAGGGTCAAAGCTGTAGTTCTTGGTCACAGTCAGCTACTCAGAGGGAGTAAGTAGATGGGCCTGTGGGTTTGGGACCATAGTCCCAGGGGACATAAAGCTCAATTGGCATAACATACTACACAAAACATTGCTCCACATCCTACTTTGGCAAGTAGCAACTGGGATCTTAAAAGCTTGGAAACAGCCATCTAAATGCAACAATCGGTCTCTCCTCATCCAGAGCAAAGAGGAATGAAGAAAACCAGAGATTCATAGAAACAATTAGTCCAAGCAACTGGTACACCATGTGATTCTCAGCCTATAAGACTATGAGACCAGTAGAACTAGATGGTGCCTGGATACCACTGTCAACCACTTGGAGGGGAATCTGTTTAGGAGATCCCGGATAGAGTGGGAGAACAATGTGGAACAAAACTTAACATCATTTAAAAAAAAAAAAAAAAGGGACCAGGTTTGCTGGTCTGATAGAGCCTGATGGAGCCAGTGAGACTATGGTTCCTAGTTGCCCTTCATGTCTAGAATTAAACCCACTCCTGTAGATTTCAGCCAAACAAAAGACAGGCATATGAGCTGAACATTTACATTAGGTAGATGGTACATTCCTTGGAAGGAGCTCTGGTAGCATAGTGCCTAAGGCACTTGACTGCTAACCAGAAGGCTGGCAGTTCAAACCCACCAGCACTCCTTGCAAGGAAGGTTGGGCAGTGATATTGCCTCAGAAACCCAAAGAGGGGTCACTATGAGTCGGGGTTGACTTGACGGCACACAACAACAACAACAACAACAACATTCCTTGGAGAGATCAATCATGGGAGAATAGAAAGGCTGTGTATGCAAGGGAGACATCTCAGGGGACAGGAGTGCATAGGAGAGAAGGGCACAGGAGAGAGGTAACTATGGAGAGGAAGTGGGAGGGGAGCTGTTACATTGTGGAAAATTGAAGTCAATGTCATGAGACAAAGTGTATGTGAGCTGCTGTATGGAAAGTGAATTTGCTCTGTAAACTTTCACCCAGATAACAATAAAAACAACAACAACAACAGAAAAACCTTTTTCTGTCCACCCTATCAAATGTTTCATACCTATGCAATCCAGCCGTGCTACCACCCAGTAACAGTCTAGCACATTATTTTATTTTCTTGGTAGCAATTATAACTATTTTAATTTATTGATTTGTGTGCTTACTTTTTCATTAGTTGTCTCCCTTCAACCAATTACATAAGTGTAAATAGAGCGGAGACATTATATATATCACTGGTACTTGAAAGAATGCTAGTAGGCACATAATAGTTGTTGTTGTTTTTATGTGCCGTCGAGTCAGACCCACCTCATAGTGACCCCCCCTTTCTGAGGCAGTATCACTACAGAAGTAGATTGCCCCATCTTCCTTCTGAGGAGTGGCTGGTGGGTTTGAACCGCCAGCCATCTGGTTAGCTGTCAAGTGCCTTAGGCACTACGGTACCAGAGCTCCCAGGCACATAATAGAAAGCTATGAATATTTGAATTGAAATAGTGAATTCAATAAATATTTGAATGAAAAGAATTTATAAATTGTAAAGTGCTTTACATGTACAAGGAGGCATTTACAGGTAAATGGGGTTCCATTCTGATGACTTCATCATAAGTTAGTTCTGACATAAGTTGCATATCTCATTTTCTTTTTTTTTTTTTTTTAGTTTTCATTATGATTGCCTTTTACTATCAGTATCTTTATAAATCTACTCTTTGTTTCTGGGAATTGGAAACATTATATATAAACTTTTATATATGTTTTCATATATACATACATAAAAATACAGAAATCATAAAAATTTACTCCACTGATGAAGAAGAGTTGCACAACATTGGCATTTTGTTAGCTGCGGTAATAAGTCCACCTTTGGAAGATTCTGGATTATCCCTGGAAATAAGGATAGATTTCTAGTTAGAAAATTAGTGAGAGTTGTATATATGGTCCTTTTCTTTTTCATATATTTTGCAGTGGCATCTCACTGCTTACTGAATTTGTCTATGGACTTTAGCAAAGTGATCAGTATTTGGATCCATGTTTTCAAGCAATTGAAGGCTGTAATTTAGTTTAGAAAAAGCTCCATCTATTCTTTCACCATAAAATTTTTTGGCAACTTTCCTCCTGCTTCATTATTTCTTTCTTCTTCACTATTTCTCTCCTCTTCAAAATCAATTAAGTTCTGATCTGCCAATTCTCCTTCATGATCTAGAGCTGTTCCATATTGGTGATATCAAGCTCTCAATTTAGTGTTCTTGACATATGGATGATTTTCCCACCAGTCTCTTCCATCATACTATCTTGATCAAATTTGGGAGCATATTCACATAACTCAGCAATATTTTTCCATATCTCCTGAATGCATTTTCTTATAACTTCCTCCCAGGAAGATGCCATGTTCCAAACACACTGATGGTTGTAAGTGTGGTTTGTTGTAACTTGAATATGTAGTAAGTTGAGAACTACCCGTATTTCCACTGAGAAGGTGTTATAATGGAAAGAATAGAAGGTAAGGAATACAGAACAATGGATTTAAATTCTGCATTTATTAATATTTAGTTGTCTGGAGTAAGGCAAGTCAATCCTTTGCCTCTCTGTACATTGGCTCCCTCATGTGTACAATGAGTACATGTGTGCAATGAAGAAAATAGTATTTACCTCATAGATTGTTTTAAGACTCAGATATAAGGTACGGAGATTAGGGAATCTACTTCTGTAGAGATGCCACCTTTGAAACCCAAGGAGGGGTTGCTATGAATTGGAAATGACTTGACAGCAGCGAGTTTGGTTTCTTTGGTTTATAAGGTAGCCCAAATCACTGCACACACTATAAATTTCTCGTGTACATTTTTAGCATTCTTCTACATATGATCCTAAACAAGGAGAATGAAGAAATTCTTACCATATCCTTTATTTCAAAAGAGCAAGAGTTTTGATTGCAATCCCCATAAGGTAACAGCAATTAGGTCATTAAAAACAAAATGTGTATGAACTTTTGAATGAAAAACAAATTTGCTTTTAAACTTCCACCCAAATCACAATAAAAAGTTAAAAAAAAAAAAAAAAACACAAAAATTGTGGGAGGAGTTGGTGTAAAATCATCAGGAGGGTGTTAATTTACCCAAACAGTTCCCCAAATCATCAAAATTCTGTGATCCACAACTTCATAAACTAAGTATATTTGCATGTCCTAATTAGAACTGTTGGCAAGAATCCTAGGGAAAAAATTTAGGCTTTTGCCCTTAAGGAAGAAGGCAATTCTTTCCAAAGCAGTATCTTCCTTTAGCAGGCACAGTATTTATATGTTGCAGAAGGAAGGTGGTGAAGACGTTACTGTTGATTAAAAAATTATATTGAGCTGTTGGATTAACATCAATTTACAAATGAGGGAGGAAAAGCCATTTCAAATAAAGTACATTATATTTTATTTAACAACAACTCCTTACTTCTTCCAGGTCTGTATAATGAAACCAACTGGTCTAATGCTTTCATGAAGAAGGCAATTTGGAAAGAAAGAAGAAAAAAGATGAGTGTGCCCTTTCTAGATCTAAGAAAGCACACTGCAACTTCTCTGCTAAGGTTCGGAGGTTCTCAAAAGACCATACAAATCCAATCCAAACCTTCAGCTCAGCTCTTTGACTCTAGGAGAAATTTAAGGCTTCATTGAATCATAAACAAACAGCACAAAATCGAGAATTTGAAGGTCTGGGTTTGGGTAATAGTGAGCCAGACATTTATGTGGGACCTTAGGCTAGCCATTTTACATTCTCTTAGCTTATAATCCCTGTGCCAGAGATAAACTTGGCATCAACTTCATGTGGGTTATTGGGGGATTAAATAAGATCTTACATGGGAAAAACACTTGGTAAAGGGCAAAGTGTTCTATGAATATTTCATATTTTAAATTCCGTCCTCCTTTATCATGGAAACTGCTGCCAAAGGAATTATTACGTTGCTTCTCTTGGCAGATGGGTTTGTAACACTCGAGGCCCTGAGCAGTAACTGAGAAGGTAAATATATGACCACAGCACAATTTTTCTCATTACTGAGCCCACGGCAGGCATTGCTAATCAATCACAACACTTTTTCCTATTGAATCTGGACTCAATCTCAAAATCTGCACCACGGCTTTCCAGCAGTTACTATCAATTGTTGGAGTTGGCATGGGAGTTAAAACTGATTGGCCATACCATTGAAGCCTCTGAGACCTGTGATCCACACTCTCTTCTCTGTTGTCCAGATTGAGCACATATAATGCAACACAGGTGGATAGCAATGTCATCTTGCAGCCACTTCACAGTTAACACACATACAGGGACAGGGCTGGCTGGAGCATTAGTTTATTATAACTGAGTTAATTTTATAGCAGGGGAAAAAAGCTAATGTTCAGGGAAATGTTAGCAACAGTACAATTTATGATAAATCAAATTGCCTGAAGAGATGTGTAAAAGGGTTTTGGAAAGAACAAAGGCTCTGGGACTGAGCAGCTGGATGCCAAGTTAGCTATGTAACTGATGGGAGTGTGTATACTGTGTAACTGGATCAATCCCTTAATTGTTCTGTTTTTCTATCAAATAGGATAATTAGAAAACATTTTGATTCTAACTTGAATCAATTATTTCCTTAGGCTTTGAGAGGAAATGTGCCTTACAGAGAACTCTGTTGTTAATACTGAAATCTCCCCATTTTAGGAAGGAATTATATCATTTGTAGATGTGATCATAGGTCCTTCCCTGGCTGTCCAGATGTCAGATAAAAACCTGCTGCAAGTGAGTCAATTCCATCTCATGGTGACCTTACAAGATAGCGTGGAATTGCCCCATATAGTCTCCAAGGCTGTAATCTTCATGGAAACAAACTGCCACAGCTTTCTTCTAAGGATCAGCTGGTCGGTTTGATTAGGAGCCAAGAACTTAACCATTGTGCCACCAAGGCACAAATATCAGTCCCAAGTGAACAGAGTTGACTTGCACAGCCCAAGCATTCTCACTTACAAATGGAAGCCCATTTATTTTATTCAGCTCCAGTGTGAGTTTGCCAAGAGTGGAGTGACCTACTTACTCTATTACTTCACCAAGGACAAGCAATCTCACATTTCATGGGAAAGTACACTTGTCCATTACTCAAGGTGTGTGAAGGGAACAGCTCTGCTTTGTTTCATCAGGGGAATGGTCCAA
>NW_006921785.1:1912243-1916680 GCF_000298275.1 Orycteropus afer afer
ACAAAAGTGGCAAAAGTTCTAAATTTTCTGAGCTAGAAATTACTACTTCTGTTTGGTTTAAGGCAAATAAAGCATTTAGGCCCAACCCAAGAAGTATTCTCTTTGAAAATGAATCTATATTCTCCCCTTATTATCTGCTGACCCCTTTGTTAGCTATATTTTAGTGCAGTGTTGAATAGCTAACAAAGTCCTTGCAGTTTATGAAGCACTTTTTTTTTCTTTTCCATTTTATGTATCTCATTTGATCCTCCATGATAGTTTTAGCAATATTGACTCCAATTTTTAGAGGAAATATGAAGGGTTAGATGAGTTAAGCTACTTGGTCAAGGTCACATAGCTAGAAAGTACAGAATCTCCGACTTGAACCCAAATAAGTTGATTCCTGGAATGGTGTTCTCTCTATTGCAGCACTCTAACTTAGTGAGGGAATTAAAAGAGATTTTGTTTTCAGTGACGTCTGAGGTAGAATAGGGGATTTTATTATTATTATTATTACTTAATAGAAATGCCTTCGACCAGGAGAGTTACCCAAGATAGAATAGATATAAGAAACCTGAAAACTAAATATTAGAGAGAACAAATACAAAGGAACCAAAGATGTCAAGTATGGGGTTGAGTGGAGGTGACATCAAAACAAAAGCAGTTGGGAATAAACAAGACAACACTCTGAGCAACTTATTTCCATATCAGCTGATATGTGCAGTGGATCTTGGAAACTAGACATTTTGTGATTCCTGAGTTATTGTGTTGGTTTAATGGGCCAGTAGCAAAAGGGAAATTTCTAGTTCTCCCATGCTGGTGGAGAGAAAGTGCCAGAAATCCTTCCAGGTTGGCTCCTATTGGTTCTCTATCTGCAATAGACTGGCTGGCATAAGAAGCTAGGAGAAAAGCTACTAAATAGTTTAAGAGTTACCATGGAGGCATAGTGACAAAACACATTTAGTTTAGTGTTCCCAGTAATGCAGATTGTCATAAAACTTAACTTTGACTTTCCATAAAAATGGAAACTGGACCTGTTGAAGAATGAAGGGAGTATGTATGTATGTGTACCTTGGTGGAAGATAGAGTCAAGAAATAAAAGGAAGGCACTACCAAAGCACACACCAAAAGGAGGAAAGGATTACTGTAGCTGACACATAGAGAGAACCAGCCAGAGACCAGACCAGTAGAAAGGTGGTCCAGAACAGAGTCCAAGGTTGAGCCTGTCGATCATAGTAGTAATTACTACAACTTAGTGTACACTTAGTATGCACCAAGCATGTATACAGTTGCTTATAAATATTTATTTAATCTTCAAAATACTATAAGATGGGTATTATGAAGGATATTTTTATAGATGAGAAAACTGGTTGAGACAGAGTCAGTGACTTATTCAGTGTCAGACAAGTAGGAGGCAAAACCAGGACCGAGGGAGTTTCCTGGCTCCAAAGTGAATGCACTTAGCCAGTTTGCTAAACTTTCTTTTCATTACACATAGTGGTTGGCCAATGAGTTGATTACTATGAACTATATTTAAGAACTTTGTTCCAAGTCTTTTTTAGCCATGTCAGCTACAAACTGTTTTCTTTGTATATCACTCTAGTGCATTTTAACACTATATGCAACAATTACAAACCTTCCCTCCCTTCATCTTGAACTTTAACGACCTCCATTTAGTAGTTGTCAACTCCCTGGATACCAGTGTCTAGCCAACTTATATAATATTAGGCAATTTTATTGGCCTCATCATGTTCACTGAGCATCTTAGGAGCAAGAAGTTCAATGTCTCAAGCACAGCTCTATGGAATAAGCTTTCACAAAGATTTATATAGGCCATTGCCTAATATTGGAGCATCTTTTATATTCCTTTCTAATTCATTTCACTCCCTTCACAACAACAATCAATATCTCCTTACAAGCTGCCAAGGACACAGACAAATGAGAAAGAGAAAGCCTACAAATGCAACCCTAATGGCTATTTTAAGATGGTTGTCTTTGGGGGTCTCCTTTTGATCTGTGAGTCTTCTTGTGGACATATTATGTTCAGCCTTGAAAAATAATCTAGATTAACATGGTTGCTTCCTCCACATTGGAGCCAAAAGCACATTGTTTGACTAATGTCTAGACAACCCCAATGTTACAAAAATGTGAAATTACTTCTCACTGTGACCCATAAGTGGAGACTGTACTGTATTTTAATATAAAAGGAAATTTGAATATCATAAAAAAATACAGGGTCTTACATTGATTAAACAAGGCAAGAAAACTATAGGTCAGCTTGATACCTAATACACCATCGTTGTGTGCCCTGGAGTCAATTCAGACTCATAGCAATACCATGTGACAGAAAAGAACTGCCCCATGTGGTATTCTTGGCTGTAATGTTAGGGAGAGATTGCCATGTCTTCTCCCCTGCAGAGCCACTGGATGGCTTTGAACTGCTAACTTTTGGGTTAGCACCTGAGTGCTTAAGTATTGCATCATGAGTGCTTTTTGGTACCTTATATAGCTCTCTCCAATTCTTTTGATTAACTGCAGCCTCCCTCAATAGAAATACACTTATAGTTTAAAAGAGTTCTTGTCAAAGTTTATTCAAGGATATGGTATTAGTTAGTGCTGTTGGTATTAAGCAAGAAAAAACTGAATCTATCTGATTTCTGCAGAAAAGTAATTTATTGAAAAAACAAACAAACAAACAGACTGTGGAGCCCAAAGAGTTACCAGGAAAGCTGGAGAAGCAGATTCAGAACAAAAGGAAGAACCAGGCTTGCAAAGAAGTGGTTGGCTGGTGACAGTGACATGTGACACTGGATATCACCTTCAATATGATCAGTAGATCCTGGATGAAACCCTTGGCCACCAGACACTGTAGCCAATGAAATGGATTCTTCCCAGATCCTACTTCTTTGTATCACTGGATCCTGATTCAAATTCTTATGTGAATAAATATGATTGGCTAGGCCTAGACTGCATGTCCATACTCTGGCTGCAAACTGGACCAAACCAAACTCACTACCGTCTAGTTGAGTCCAACTCATAGCAACCCCCACTGGGTTGCCAAGATGGTAAATCTTTACTGAAGTAGCTTGTCCCATCTTTCTTCCACAGAGAGGCTGGTGGGTTTGAAAGGCCAACATTCTGGTTACTTGTCAAATGCCTTAGCCACTGTGCCACCAGAGCTCCTACTAGCTGCAAAAGGGGTGGAAAAAATTATTATATGGCCTCTCTGGCTTATTTAGTAGGAGGCCAACTCTGCTTCCCTTCCAAATTCATAAGGTAGGCAATTCCGCTAATCATGAAATAGAAGTGTTAAGATGCCCAGTGGCCAAAAATGTGACATGCCACTTCTATGTTTTCCAAACTATATTATCTTTTTCAAATTCTAGGCATATCCTTGATGTTTTGAAGATCTTGTCTTTTTCAATTTAATCTTTTAGGTCTTTAAAAAAGTTTCCGAGATTCAAAATTATTCTTACTAAAATCCACTCAAAGAGTTTTTATGGGTAACTAGCCTGCTCCTAAAACTAAATAAGTCAAGTTCCTAATCCAATAAGCTGTATTTCAGTTTGTGAGTCAGAAGGACAAATTTATATTTAGCTCAGTCAGTCAGAAAAATTCATGCTTTTATTTTTTAAAAAAGAAAGCAGATAAAATTGACAAGAGACACCAAGTACTTAACAAATATCTGCTACATAGATACTTTTGTTTTGAATTGCAGCTGTCTTGTAATAAATGGTGCAAATATTAAAAAATTCAATAAAAATTCTAGAAAGAAATTGCTTAGAATAGCAGCCACTCCATGCTCATAAACAACCTCCAAAAGAATCATTCAGAATATGCTACTCTTTGTTCAATCCCATGTGGTATGTTTAGAATCAAACTAATGATTAAACCCATTCATTGGACCCTGATTTTCTTTGTGTAATTATCTACAGTTTGACATAGAAGGTCTTTCTTTTATAGAGTTAAGATGGATGCATGTGTGTGTACAAATAATTTTTCTTTTAGCTGAAAAAAATCATAGCCATCATGCCTAGATATTTACTATGTAGTGTATCTTATATATAAGACCACAAATGATTGAGCTAAAATTTAGTTGATAATATTTATTGGTTGAAAGTTATAGTTAAAGGTAGTAGATTGAATACACTTACATTATATGCACTCCTTCTTGAAGCTCAACTTAAAAAATAGCAAGAAAAAACTTTTAAAATATAAACTTAAAAACACAAACAGAAATGGAAAGGTGAGAACCTAGATGAACTGAAGAATCTAGAAAGCACATGGGTGAGTTTCTGACTTAGAAAGGCAGAAGAAGTTGTAACTTCAGTCAATAGGGGTGGGGTAAATGAATAAGACATTGCTCTATTTTCACTGCAGAACTCTGAGAAGGCTTAAGAATCAATGATACTAGGAATCTTTGAAGACAGAGCTGCAAATCTGAACTGAAAAAAAAAA
>NW_006921785.1:1917325-1923615 GCF_000298275.1 Orycteropus afer afer
ACCCCTCCTTGGGTTTCTGAGGCGGTATCACTACGGAAGTAGATTGCCCAACCTTCCTTCTGAGGAGTGGCTGGTGGGTTTGAACTGCCAGCCTTGGGTGTGGCAGGTGACTGCCTGAGGCCTCAGGCCATCTCTTAGGGCTGGGTTTCTGGTAAGTATGTTAATTTTGTTTGAAATTTATGGCCATATCATTGAATATATGCTAAATAGCAAGCCTACATAGCCCAGACAGATAAAATAGAAAATGTTCTGCATGTAAATGGATTGTCCTAGTAGATGAGAAGAGAGACTATACATTCTGACATTTGGAGTCTCAAACAAAATGACTAGCTCCCTGCTTGAGCACCTTATAGTGAAGCCTAACAGGAAATAAGCTCCTCTCATGTTCACAGCTCCCAGTAGATTGCCCTGCCTTCCTTCCATGGAGTGGCTGATGGGTTTGACCTGCCAGCCTTCTGGTTACCTTTAGGCACTTGCCACCAAACAAACAAAACTCACTGTGGTCAAGTAGATTTGACTCATAGCAACCCCTCCTTGGGTTTCTGAGGTGGTATCTCTACAGAAGTAGATTAACCAATCTTCCTTCCCAGGCTGGTAGATTTGAACTACTGGCCTTCTGGTTAGCAGTCAAATGTCTTAGGGACTATGCCACCAGAGCTCCTGCTGTGCCACTAGAGCTCTTTTATTATTGTACAAACCACTAAGGTTATCCAAGTGTTAGAGGAAATGTTCTAACTTGAGAGGAAACAGAAAAAGGAAGTATACTAAAAAAACTAGTTTAGAGAACAACAGAAAACATTTAAAAACTGACTTATTATTTTCAGAGAGATTTATTCATTCAAAAAATATTTATAAAGTGTGATGACAAACACCTTTCTAGGTACTAGAGATGTAGCAATGAACAAAATACACAAGGATCATTCTCTTATTGAGCTCATATAAAAGCAACTCTGGTGGCATAGTGGATAAGGCACTTGACTGCTAACTGGAAGGTCAACAGATCAAACCCACCAGCCACTCTATGGAAGGAAAAAGGGGCATTCCGTAAAGATTTACAGCCTCAGAAACCCAATGGAGGTCGCTATGTTGTCCAGCTTTTGCATGCATATGAGGCAATTGAAATACCATGGCTTGGGTTAGGCCCACCTTAGTCTTAAAAGTGACATCGTTGCTTTTAAACACTTTAAAGAGGTCCTTTGCAGAGATTTGCCCAATTAAATATGTTGTTAGATTTTTTTACTGCTGCCTTTATGGGTGTTGATTGTGGAGACAAGTAAAATGAATTCTTGCCAACTTCAATATTTTCACCGTTTATCATAATGTTGCTTATTGATCTAGTTGTGAGGATTTTTGTTCTCTTTATATAAAGGTATAATTCACACTGCAGGCTGTAGTCTTTAATCTTCATCAGTAAGTGCTTCAAGTCCTCTTCACTTTCAGCAAGCAAAGTTCTATCACCTGCATATCATGGCTTGTTCATGAGTCTTCCTCCAATCCAGATGCTCTGTTCCTCATCATTTAGTCCAGTTTCTCAGATTATTTGCTCAGCATACAGATTGATTAAGTATGGTGAAAGGTTACAACATGATGCATACCTTTTCTCATTTTAAGCCATTCAGTATCACCTTGTTCTGTCCCAACAACTGCCTGCTGGTTTATGTACAGGTTATTCATGAGCACAAGGTAGTGTTCTGGAATTCCATTCTTGGCAATGTTACCCATAATTTGTTATGGCCCACATAGTTGAATGCCTTTTCGTAGTCAATAAACACAGGTCAACATCTTTTGCATATTCAGCCAAGATCCTTCTAACATCAGCAATGATAACCTTCGTTGCACATACTATTCTGAATCTGAGTTGAATATCTGGCAGTTCGCTGTTGATGTACTACTACAACCATTTTTTAATTATCTGCATTATGTTGCATCACCTTACTTTGGAATGGGCACAAATACAGATCTCTTCCAGCTGGCCGGCCAGGTACCTGTCTTCCAAGTTTCTTAGTGACAAGTGAGCATTTCTAGTATCGCATATATTTGTTGACACATCTCAATTGATATTCTGTCAATTCCTGGAACCTTGTTGTTCACCAATGCTTTCAGTGCAGCTTAGACTTCTTCCTTCAATACCATTGGTTCTTGATCATGTGCTACCTCCTGAAATGTCAAACATCGATCATTTCTTTTGATAAAGTCACTTTGTGTAATGTCTTCTACTTTTTCATGTCTCCTGCATCATTCAATATTTTTTTTCCCATAGAATCCTTCAATATCACAACTCAAAGCCTGAATTTTTTTTCTATAGTTCTCTCAGTTAGAGATATGCTGAATTATTTTTTCCCTTTTGTTTTTCTAACTCCAGGGTTTTGCACATTTTGTTACAATAATTTACTTCCTGTTTTTGAGCCACCCTTTGAAATCTTCTGTTCAGCTGTTACTTCATCATTTCTTTCATTTGCTTTAGCTACTCTGTGTTCAAGAGTAGCTTCAGGGTCTCTTCTGACATTCATTTTGGTATTTTCTTTCTTTTCAATGACCTTTTGCTTTTTTCTATGTATTACATATTTGATGTCATCTCACAACTCATCTAGTCTTCAGTCATTAGTGTTCAATGTGTCGAATCTATTCTTGGCATGCTGTCTACATTCAGGTAGATTATACTCAAGGCTGTATTTGTGCTTTCGTGGATTTGCTTTTATTTGCATCACCTTCAACTTGAACTTGTACATGAGTAATTGATGGGCTGTTCTGCAGTTGGTCCCTGACATTGTTCTGATTGATGCTGAGTTTCCCCATATCTCTTTCTACAGATGTAGTTGATTTAATTCCTGTGTATTCTTTCTGGTGAGATCTACTTGTATAGCTGCCATTAATTTTCTGAAAAAAAATGTTTCAAATGAGCAGGCTGTTGGTCTTGCAAAATTCTATCATGCAATCTCTTGCACCATGGACATATTTCCCAACTACTGATTCTTCTTTATTTCCAACTTTTTCATTCCAATCCGAGTAATTATAAATGCATGTTGATTTGCATATTTGATCAATTTCAGGCTGCAGAAGTTAGGAAAAACTTTAATCTCTTCATCCTTTTCCTTAGTGGTTGGTGCATAAATTTTAATCATAGTCATATAAAATGATCTTTGTAGGTGTATAAGGACCTCTGGTGGCAGAGTGCCTAAGGCATTTGACCGCTAATCAGAAGGTTGGTGGTTCAAACCCACAAGCCACTCCATGGAAGGAAGACTGGCAATCTACTTCCATAAAGATTTACCACCTCAGAAACTCAAAGGGGGTCACTATGAGTAGGAATCTACTCGATGACAGTGAGTTTTTTTTTTTTTTTTTTGGTAGGTGTATGGATATTGTCATATCATTGACAGAACTATACTTCAAGATATGTCTTGAAATGATCTTTTTGATAATATACTTGTTGCCATTCCTCTTTAGTTTATCATTCTTGGCATAGTAGACTATATCATTTTCCAATTCAAAATGGCCTGTACCAATGCATGTCAGCTCACTAATGCCTAAGTTATCTATCTTCAAGCATTCTATTTCATTATTTACAACTTTAAGTCACCCTAGATTCATACTTTCTGCCATCCATGTTCCAATTATTAATAAATGATAGCTCTTTGCAGCTATTGTTTCTCATTTTGAAATCTTCTCAACCTGGGAGGCTTATCTTCTGGCACTATATCAACATTTTGCTGCTATTCCTAAGGTTTTCACTGGATAATTTTTTTTTTTTTTTTTTTTTTTAAGAAGTAGATCTCCAGGTCCTTTTTCCCAACCTGTCTTGGTCTTTAAGCTCTGCTGAGAGCTGTCCACCATGAGTGATCCTGCTGGTATTTGAAATACCAGTGCATAAATTACAGCATCATAACAATATGCAAGCCACCACAGCACAACCAGAGGAGTGGTGTTCATAATATATAATGATAAGAAGAAATGAGGGAGCTTGGATAGCATAGTGCCTAAGGCACTTGACTGCTAACCAGAAGGCTGGCGGTTCAAATCTACCATCCACTCCTTAGAAGGAATGTTGGGCAATCTATTTCCATAGTGATACTGCCTCAGAAACCCAAGGAGGGCTCTCTATGAGTAAAGTTCTACGTGATGGCACATAGCAACAACAACAGGAAGAAGAAATGAAGAACATAAAGGAATACAGAATTTGGGGACAGATAGAAGAGGGCAAGGAAGATATTGTATAAAACATATCATGAAAGGCCGAGAGTCACTAGCTTATAATTGGCATTTAAATCTATGAAAGGAAATAAGATCACATTTAAAAAAAAAAAAAAAAGAATGCATATAGAGAAGAAAAGGGTTATAGAAAAATCTGGGTTACTCCAACATTTAGAAGTTGAAAGGAAACGAAGAGATGGAGACATTGCTTCCAAGAAAAGAAAAGTCGTTCCTATAAAAGGAATAAACAGAGCATAAAAATAAATACAAATCTTATAAAACAAATTCAAAATTCAATGGCTTGCTGAAAGGCAAGGTTGAGGAAGTCAAACAGAAAGGGACACAAAGAAGAAACATAAAATAGGAGAGGAAAGATCAGAAAATTAGAATATCAGTGAGCTTCTCATTCAGATGACAGGAGTTTAAGAAAAAGAGAACATTTTCAAAGGGGAGAAATTAATGCAATATGATACAATTACATTTTCTATAACTGAAGCTATTGAGTTGCATGTTGAAAGACTTGAGTTTCCAGCACAGTGAATAGATGACAGATAGATAGATAGAGAGATAAACAGATAGATAGATAGATAGGCAGATGATAAGAAAGATCACATCAAAAGATCACCAACCAGAAGGCAAAAGATATCTCATCAAACTGAAAGATAAGATAAAATTGAGCAGTTTGGGGAAGATAGCAACATGCATGGATCTAAGATCTTACTTATCCACATGAACACCACAAAAGCAACTAGAAATCTGAATCTCAACTTGACAGGACCTCTGAAAAGTAAAGAGAAGATTGTGGCAGCTGACTACACTCTGAAACAAGAAAAAAGGGACTTTTAAACAGGAATATTCTGTCTCTGCTGTCTCTGTCCCACTTGCTTTCAGTGTTGTGGCTGTGGTAGGCTGCATCTGCAACAAAGGCAGCCCACAGTTTGTGTTCTCAGAGAATGGACCCTATCTATGGCTCTGGAGTAAATATGGAGGAGTTGGCTGGAAGTTTTCTCAGTGTCTCTTTTTCTGATATGCTTGAGAGCTGCCTGAAGAACTGAAGCCACATTCTGACTTGAATTAGAGCTCACAGAGGGTATGGTAAGAGTGGTGAGCAAAACCAAAGGTCGTGTGTACCTGAAAGTATCTTGCAGAAATTGACACTTTCTAAAATACTGTAGTTATTAAGGAATTGAGAAAGCCACACATATGTGTGAAGCTAATACATTGTAATATTCTAATACCCTGACTTTATTAAAAAATCACAGGACATACAAACAAATAGAAATGACAGTCTATTCAAAAGAATAAAACAAATAACGAATGGAGGAAAATCATCCCCACAGAATCCCAGATAACAGATTTAAAATAACAAATTAAATTAGCTCAAAGAACTAAAGAAAAACACAGACAAGGTTTACAGGAAATAAAAAGTATGTATACAAAAGAGCAGAACAAAAAATATCAATAAAATATAGACAGTCTAAAAAGGAATCACCAGAAATGCTGGAGTTGAAAAATAGCACAACTGAAATGAAAAGTGCAATGGAAGAGCTCATCAGTACATTTCAATTGGTACGAAAAGAATCAGTGAACTAGAGAATAAGGCAATTGAAATATTTATGGCTGAATACAATAAGAAAAAAAGAATAATAAACAAAAAAACTGAGCAAACTTTAATAGTACTGTGGGACAACACCAGGAAAACCAACATGCATACCATTTGAATCTCAGAAGGAGAAAAGAGAAAGGGAAAGAAAGAACATTTAAATAAATAATGACAGAAAACTTTCTATTTTTGACAAAAGATATGAATCTACAAATCCAAGAAGCTCAAGAAAATCCAAGTAGGATAAACTCAAAGATATTCACATGAAGGCACATCATAATCAAACTATCAAAAGCCGAAGATAAAGAGAGAACCCTGAAAGTGAAAAGAAGCAATAATAACATACAAGAAATTCAAAATTAATTAAGTATTGGTTTTCCCTCAGTAACACTGGACCCAGAAGACAAGGGAATGGCATAATTAAAGTGCTGAAAGAAAAGAACTTTCAAACAAGAATTCTATACCTGGTAAAACTACCCTTTTTTTTTTTTTTTTT
>NW_006921785.1:1930333-1937279 GCF_000298275.1 Orycteropus afer afer
AACTGTTAAGTATGGTTCATACACAACCTGTACATAGATCAAGAGGCAGTAGTTTGAACAGAACAAGGGGAAACTGCATGGTTTAAAATCTGGAATGGTGTGTGTCAGGGTTGTACCCTTTCACCATGCTTATTTACTTTGTAGGCTGAACAAATAATCTGAGAAGCTGGACTATATGAAGAAGAATACAACATCAGGACTGGAGGAAGATATTCATAACTTGCGATATGCAGATGACACAACCTTCCTTGCTGAAAGTGAAGAAGACTTGAAGCAGTTTCTAATAAAGATCATAGACTACAGCCTTCAGTATGGATTACATCTCAGTATAAAGAAAACAAAAGTCCTCACAACTGGACAAATACATAGCATCATGATAAAGGGAGAAACGATGGAAATTGTCAAGGATTTAATTTTACTTGGATCCAAAATCAATACCCATAGATACAGCAGTCAAGAAATCAAACAATATAATGCATTGGACCAATCTGCTACAAAGGACCTCTTTCAAGGTTTGAAATGTAAAGATGTTACTGTGAGGAATAAGGTATGCCTGATCCAAGCCATAGTATTTTCAATTACCTCATGGATTCATTTGGTTTTGGTGAAGAGTATTGAATATACCATAGACTGCCAAAAGAACAAACAAACTTGTCTTGGATGACGTACAACTAGAACACTCCATAGAAGCAAGTATGGTGCAGCTTCCTCTCATGCACTTTGGTCACATTATTAGGAGGAACGAGTCCCTGAAGAAGGACAGCATGCTTGGTAATGTAGAGGGTCAGTACAAAAGAAGAAGCTCCTCAGTGAGGTGGATTGACACAGTGGCTGCAACAAGAGGCAAATACAGCAGTGATTACAAGATGGCACAGGACTGGGAAGTGTTTCTTTCTGTTGTGCATAGGGTCACTGTGAGTTGGAACCAACTCAGAGTCATATACAACAATTAACAGCAGTGTCTCTTTCTGTGCATACAAAACATTAAAGAAACATTTCCAGATACACTAAAACATCTTTAACATAATAATACAGTAATAATAATAACGACATTTTCACACATATTGCAAAGCAGTACACATTTGTTATTATGAGAAATTGTATATACTTCAAATTTTTAAGGTAGTAGCCTTTACAGAGTTTGGTTTGTAACTGCCAATTGTGCATAAGTTGGATGTTTGTAACCCAAGGACTTCCTGTACAGAAAACACTGACAGAATTGTAAGCAGAAATAAATAATTCTACAATAATAGCTGTGGACTTCAAAATATTGCTTCCAATAATGGAAGGAACATCTAGAAAGAAGATCAATAAGGACACAGAGTATTTGAACAACACTATAAATCAACTAGACTTAACAGAAATATACTAAATGTTCTATCCAATAACAGCACAATACACATTTTTCTCCAGTGCTCAAAGATCATTTTCAAGGATAGACTATATGTTATGGCACAAAAGAAGTCTCAATTTAATATAAAAGATTGAAATCATACAAAATACCTTCTCTGATCACAATATAATAATTAATAACAGAAGGAAAACTGGAAACTACATAAATATGTGGAAATTGAACAACACACTGTTAAATAACTAATAGATATACTTAACAATAAAAAGATAAATAAAAAAATACTTAGAGTTTATTGAAAATGAAAACCAAACCATATGGGATGCAGCAAAGGCTGTGTTCAGAGGGAAACTTATAGTGGTAAATTTTTACACTCAAAAAGAAGAAATATCTCAAAGCCATAACATAATGTTACCACTTGAGAATCTAGAAAAAGAACAAAGGGAGCCCAAATAAAGTGAAGGGAGGAAATAAAAAAGTTAGAGGAGAAATAAGTGAAGTAGAGAATAGAAAAACAAAACTAAAAGTTGGTTCTTTGAAGAGTTTGATAAAATTGACAACTAGACTGACAAAGAAAAAATAGAAAATACAAATAAATAAAATCATAAATGAAAGTGGGAATATTACAACCAGCTTTACAGAAATACAAAGAATTATAAGGGAATACTATGAACAATTGCATTTCAACAAATCAGATAACGTAGATGAAATAGACAAATTCCTAGCAATACATTAAGTATCTACATTCTGAAAAGAAGAAATAGAAAATCTGAACAGACCCATAACAAGTGAAGTGATTAATGAGTCATCAAAATTTTCCCAGAAAAAAAAAAAAAATTCTGGACCAGTTAGGTTCATTGGGGAATTTTACCATGTATTTAAAGAATTGACACCAACCCTCCTTAAACTCTTCCAAAAAATAAAAGAAGAGAACATGTCCTAAGTCATTCTATGAGGACAGGATTAGCCTAATACCAGAGCCAGACAAAAACACTTTATAATAAAACTACAGATCACTATCCCTGATGAATATTGATGCAAAAATTATCAACAAAATACTAGCGAATTCAACCCAACACCAGATTAAAAGGGTTATATACCCCATGACCAAGTGGAATTTATGTTTAGGAATGTAAAAGTGGTTCAATATTAGGAAATGAATCACTGTATTATATTGCATTAATAGAATAAAAGAAAAGACCCACATGATCATCCCAATTGATGCAAAAAAGTCACTGTCAAAATCCAACACTGTTTCATGATAAAAGCAATCAACAAGCTAGAAATAGATGAGAAATTCTTCAGTTTGATAAAGGCCATTTATGAGAAACACACAGCTGACATTGTACTCAATGGAGAAAGACTGAAAACTATGGAGAAATACTAAGAACTTTCCCCTTAATATCTGGAACAAGATAAGGATCTGTGCTTTCACCACTGTCATTCAGCATTATATTGGAAGCCCAAGCCAGAGCAAGTAGGCAAGACAAAGATATAAAAGTTATTCAAATCAGGAAGGATGAAGAAAATGTATTCTTTTTCACAGATGGCATTATCGTACATGAGTAGAAAACCACAAAGGATCTACAAGAAAGCTGCTAAAGCTAAATCAATTCAGCAAAGTTTCAGGGTACAAGGTCAACACACAAAAATCAGTTGAGTTTCTATATACAAGCAATGAGCAATCTGAAAATGAAGTTAAGAAAACAATTGCATTTATGATAGCATCAAAATAAATATATAAATAGATAGATAGATAAACAAACAAACAAATTAATTAAATACCTAGGAATAAATTTAACCAGCATTGTTAAAGATTTTTACAGAAAAACAGTAAAACATTGCTAAAGGAAATTAAATATGACCTAATGAATGGATAACTATTCCATGTTCATGGATTGGATGACTTTGTATTGCTAAGATGTTAATATTACACAAAGTGATCATTAGATTAAACACAATTCCTGTCAAAATTCCAACAGATTTCTTTGCAGAAATGGAAAAGCCAATTATGAAATTTATTTGGAATTGTAAAGGACACTGAATAGCCAAAGCAATCTTAAAAAAAGAAAAATACCTTTTTCAAAACATAAATCTACAGTGATGAAAACTGATATAATGATAGACACATAGTCTAATGGAATAAAATTGAAAGTCAAAAAATAAACGCATATATCTGTGGTCAATTGATTTTTGACAAGGAGTCCATTCAATGAGGAAACAATAGTCTTCAACAAATGGTGCTGGGACCACTGTATCTGTACAAGTAAAATGATGAAGTTGGACCCATATTCATACCATGTATGAAAATTAACTCAAAAGTTATCAAAACATAAATGTGAAAATTAAAACCATAGAATTATCAGAACAAAACATAGGAGTAATGTTTCAGGACCTGATTTTCAACAATAGATTCTTAGATACCACCCCAAAAGCAGAAACAACAAAAGAAAGACTAAACAGACCCATTCCCATGGGTTAGCTCTCAGCCGAACAATAGAGAGGTCTATGAGCTGAGCAAATACACCAGGGAGATGCACTTAAAACAGTCAACCATGGGAGATTGAAAAGGCAGCATCTGCATGGGGCGAAAGCTAGGCAGGAGGAATACATAGGGAAGAAGGACACAGAGGAGTAACCACAGGGAGGACTTGGGAGGAGAGCTGTTACATTGTGGGGCTTGCAATTGGAGTCATAAAACAAAATGTGTATGAACTGTTCAGTATAAAATAAGCCTCCTTTGTAAAATTACACCCAAATCCAAAAAAAAAAAAAAAAGAAAAGAAAAAAGAAAGAATAGATAAATTAGACTTCATCAAATTAAAAATCTTTTGTCCATCAAAAGATTTTATCTACAAAATGAAGAAACAATCTACAGAATGGGAGAAAATAATTAGAAATTATATGTCTGATATTATCTAGAAAATATGAAGAACTTTTACAACGCAGCAACAAAAATACAAATAAAACATTTTTTTACTTTCTAAATTGGTAAGGACTTGAATATGTAATTCACCACAGAAGGTATGCACATTGATGTAAACATATGAAAAAATGCTCTATCTCATTAGTTATTAGTGAAATGCAAGTCAAAATCATATTGAGATATTACTTTATCCCCACTAAAACCAAAAAACCAAACTCACTGCCATTGAGTTGAATTGACCCATAGTGACCCTTCATTAGGTTTCTGAGACAATATCTCTATGGATATAGATTGCCCAATCTTCCTTCCGAGGAGTGGCTGATGGGTTTGAACCTCCAGCCTTCTGGTTAGCATTCAAGTGCCTTAGATACTACGCTAAGGTGGCTATTGTCAGAAAAATGGAAAATAGTAAGTGTTAGCAGGTATGTGAAATCCTTACCCAGTGCCAGTGGAACTGTAAAATGGTCCAATACTGTGGGAAATAGTTTGGGGATTCTTCCAAAAGTTAAACATAGAATTATTATATGAGCCGGCAATTGCACTCCAAGGTATACACTCAAAGGAACTGAAAGCACAGATTCAAAGAGATATTTGTTTTCCAGTGTTCATTGCAGTATTAACTACAATGACCAAAAGGTGGAAGCAACCCAAGTGTGCATCAACAGATGAATGTATAAACAAACTGTGGTATATTCACACACAATGGAATAGTGCTGTTGTTGCTATGTGCTGTGGAGTTGGGCCTGACTCATAGCGACCCCTCCTTGGGTTTCAGAGGCAGTGTCACTATGGAAGTAGATTGCCCAACCCTCCTTCCGAGGAGTGGCTGGTGGGTTTGAACCGCCAGCCTTCTGGTTAGCAGTCAAATGCCTTGGGTACTATGCTACCAGAGCTCCCCAATGGAATAGTATTCAAACATAAAGAGTATGAAGTTCTGTTACATACTATGACATGGATGGGCCTTGAAAATATTATGCTGAGTGAAATAAATCTAATGAACAAATATTATGTAATACTACTTACATGAAATATCTAAAGTAGGCAAATGCATAAAGTCAGAAGTTTATGAATGACTACCAGGGGTGGGTGGGAAGTGGAAAGGGGACAGATTGCTTAATGGGTACTGAGATTCCATTAAGAAGGATGGAAAAAAAAATAAGAAAAGAAATAGTGGTGATGGTTGCACAACAGGATGAATATAACTGTTGTTGTTGTTGCTATTTGCCGTCGAGTTGACCCCAACTCATAGCGACCCCTCCTTGGGTTTCCGAGGCAGTATCACTAGGGAAGTAGGATTGCCCAACCTTCCTTCTGAGGAGTGGCTGATGGATTTGAACTGCCAACCTTCTGGTTAGCAGTCAAGTGCCTTAGGCACTATGCTACTATAACTAGTGATACCAAATTGTATATATAAAATGTTTGAAATGGGAAACATTTTGTTTTAACCATTTTACCATAATAACATAAAAAGAAAAGAGCAATGCCTTAAAAAAATCTCTAGGTACCTAAAATGTCTACATAGCCAGACCATCCATCAAAAGTGAGAAGAATAAATGCAAGATCTCAAAATTTTACCTTTCTTATGAAGCTACTGGAAGACTTTTTCCACCAAAATGGGAAAATAAATTATGAAAGTGGGAGATACAAGATTCAGAATACAGTTAAATCAAAGGGAAATTTCAAACATATCATAAAGGGAGATTCCAGAATAACAGATCTGAGCAGGTGTAGAGAGAGCAGTAAGTCAAGATTAGAAGAAGAGGTGTAAAGGCTCCACAGTAATATGTCTCAGGAAGAAAAAAAAGGATGAATAATACGTATGTTGAAAGATTAGAGATTTACAATTCTATCAGAATTTAGGGTTGAATTAATGATAACTAAATAAAAATAAGCACATTTTAAAAAACAATGAAATGTTCTTTTAAAAAATTACAAGAAAACTTAGACTTGCACAATCTGTGATTCCACTGTGAATACTATTTGCTTAGTCTTAAAAATGTAAACATTGTATATTTACTGTCCTGAACCCAGTTTATATACTCTCACATTTGCTTGGCCTCATGTGCCCTTTTCACCCCCATGACTTGGTTGCTTGCTCAGTGAACAGCACTGGACATCAGATTGTTACCTCATCCCAAGCTTCTCCATGTGGTAAGAGATAGGTATCAATGCTTTCATCATATCTCTCACAGAAGGACCCACAGGAGATCAGATCCAGAACCACAGAGGTCCTCTTTCCTGTGGCTGGCTAGAGAACTCAGCTTGGAAGTATGGAGGGGTTTATACCTGATGGGGCAAACTTGGATGAGTCATGAGAGATGGTAGATTGGAAGCAGCTTACATGTAAATTCTTTGCTTTTCCTCTGGAAGAGACAATTCTGAGGTTAAATAATTCTAATTTCCTATTCTGGAAGCTTCTTATATGGTCAAGTGATTGGCTAGGTTTCTTATCCTCAGCAAAGCACTGCTCTTAAATTGGCTTCTCTACTTTTTCCCTGCTGCTTGCTTACTCATAAGAAACTCTAGCAGCACAGTGGTTAAAGTAGTTGGTTGCTAACCAGATGGTCAATTTTCAAACCTACCAGCAGCTCAGTGGGAGAAAGATGGGGTAGTCTGCTTCCGTAAAGATTTGCAGCCTTGGAAACTTTATGCGGCAGTTCTACTCTGTC
>NW_006921785.1:1937944-1938680 GCF_000298275.1 Orycteropus afer afer
TACCACCTTGGAAACCCAAGGAGAGGTTGCAAGGAGGGGTTAAGTTGAATACGACTCAGTGGCAGTGTGTTTGGTTTTTTTGGTTTAACAGTGCAACAAAATTATTTAGAAAAATCAACAAATATAGAAAATTAGAAAATATTTCCACTTAGAAAGTGGGAATCAATGTGGGAAGATAGCCATCAAACTAGTAATTGTCATTATTGTTGTTGGTTGCTATCAAGTTAGTTCTGACTGATACTGATCCTATGTACAACAGAACAAAACACTGCCAGGTCCTTCATCATCCTTATAATACCTGCATTATTTGAGTTTGTCATTGGCAGCCATACTGTGTTAATCTATCTCGTTGAGAGCTTCCTCTCTTTTGCTGACCCTCTACTAAGCATGATGTTCTTTTCCAGGGATTGATCCCTCCTGATAACATGTCTAAAGTATGTGAGATGAAGTCTCACCATGCTCCCTTCTTCTTTTTTTTAAATGCATTTTATTGAAATATAATTTATATATAGTGAAATACACAAAACTAAAGTGACATAGGTCAACGCATTTTTTTTTTTTTTTTTTGCAGTGGTCCTCGCAAAAATGGATTCCCTGGAATCCAAATGAGAATGCTATCACTTTAAAATTGAAAATAGTTCCCACTTGTAAAGATTCAAAATGGCTGTGCCCTCAATCATTTTAAATATCCAAAATGACTGCTGCATGTAAACAATCAAAATGGCTGTGCCCTCCA
>NW_006921785.1:1939640-1940882 GCF_000298275.1 Orycteropus afer afer
ATCTTGACTGTTTGACCTCATATAGATGATTTTTATTATTTATTTACTTATTTATTTTAACAAGAGCACAATACTCATGGATGATACTGTTTATTTTATAAGCCAATCTGTTATTTGGCTGAACAGTGAATCCTGGCTGGATTCGATTCAAAGTTTAAATGGTATCTCAGGGTGATAATCTTCGGGGTCCCTCTCATTTCTATCAGTTCAATAATTCTGGCCTTTTTTTTTTTTAAGTCTGAGTTTTGTTCTTCAGTTTTCTCCTATTCTACCTGGGAGTATGTGTTGTGTGCTTGATCAGAACTGTCAATAGTGATAGCCAGGGACCACCTAGTTCTAGGATAGATGGATGAGGCCAAATTTCATATAGGCTATTAATCTTGTAGACTAGTTTCTTCTTGGATTCTTTGGTTTCTTTCTTCCTTGTTTTACTACAGATAAGTAGAGAAAAATAGCTATATCTTAGATGGTCATTCACTAGTTTTTAAGACCCCAGACAATACTTACCAAACTAAGATGTAGAACATGAACTTTATGGTCTATTTTGAGCCTATTGACTGACTTGTCCTGCTAGACCATGGTCCTAAGCCTTCAAATCCATCCAAGCAATTTTGCAAGGTGTTTAATTATGTCTAGGAAGTACCCTTGACTTTATATATATATATTATATATATATGCATAACACAAATATGTATGTGCATATGCCTATAGACACACCCATACATATATACATACATATATATTTATATGCACATATATGCATACATATCTACCTGCGTAAGCACTCATGTACTTTTTGGTTGTTACTGCTTTTGTTTCAGAATTGTACATGTTATAGCATTTACCAAAATGTCCCTTATTCTTGTGTACTTCTTAGTGTCATTATTAACCTTGACCAAGTTGTGCATATTACGCCCACATTCTGTATTGCCTATCCAATTATCAGATGTAACAAGTTTCTACTGTCTAGAGAGTGAATTCCCCTTCCTTCCTCTCCCATCCCTGGTAACTACCAAAGAATGTTGATTTCTGTACATATACCTATTTTTGGCTTTTTATAAAAGTAGGATCATACTATACTTACCTTTTTTTGATGGATTTATTTCACTCAACATGTCCTCCAGATTAATACATATTATGGATAATAAGTGGCTAAGACACTTGCCTGCTAACCAGACGGCTGGCGGTTCAAACCCACCAGTCACTCCTCGGAAGGAAGGTTGGGCAATCCTACTTCCGTAG
>NW_006921785.1:1942317-1943478 GCF_000298275.1 Orycteropus afer afer
TACAAGTCACAAAACAACATGCATTGAAATCAATTTTCTTTGAAAATACCTGTGTAGATATATAGATGTAGATCTATATAGAAAAAAATAGAAAGTTATACTAACATATTTAAATAGTTTCTGACTCTAAGTGATGCAATCTGAAATGCTGTTTATCTTCTTATTTAGAAGTCTCTGAATATTTTGAACAGTGTTTGGCTTATATTTATAAATAAAATGATTAGTGAAGCTATTTTTCAATTATACAAAAGGGATCAGATGGATCAGATTTTCATTACAATTATAACCTGATTTACAGATATTTCCTATGAGTCCATTAAAATGGACTCTAAAACAAAAACATAACCTATGATACTTATAGGTGCCTTTATTCTTGAAAGGAGAAAAAGTATTTTTGTGAAGAGACAAAATATTATGGACATCAGTTTCAAGGCTAAGAGTTATAAATGACTGTCTTATGATTTCAATGAATTTAAAAATGCCCTAGTTTCTTTAATAGGCATGCCATAGTTATGAGTAATTTAAGGAAATTCTTTTTTTTCAAATACAATAATTATTAACATACAAAAAATGAAAAACTTGTTTTTATAACTTCTTCTTGTTATTGTTGTTATGTGCCGTGGATTCAGACCTGACTTACAGCGAACCCTACTTGGGTTTCAGAGGCGGTATCACCGCAGAAGTAGATTGCCCAACCTTCCTACCGAGGAGTGGCTGATGGGTTGGAACCGCCAGTCTTCTGGTTAGCAGTCGAGTGCCTTAGGCACTACGCTACCAGAGTTCCCAAAGAGATGGCCCGGTCTACCTGGCGGGGAGCGGCTGGTGGGTTTAAAACGCCAGCCTTGTGTTTGGAAGGCGACTGTCTTAGGCCCGAGGCCATCCCCTGGGCCGGTGATTTTATAACTTAGTGAGTTATTATCAATCATAAAAACAATGGGGAAATAGTTGTCTGGCCAGCTACAACCCCCCCTAGACATATAGCTAAGTGTTCATTTTCTTTGAGAAGGCATATCATGGAACCCCTTAGGTTCCTAGTTGGCATTAAACAATGTGACTAGCGGCTAATGTTGAAATCACTTTTTTTTTTTTTTTTAGATCTTCATATTTGATTCAAATGCATAGAGACTGAAAGAAATTTGGATAACTCTAATTGAAAGAACA
>NW_006921785.1:1944638-1950292 GCF_000298275.1 Orycteropus afer afer
AATTATAGGTACAATGTTTAGTGGAAGTATACTAGACTTACACTTAAAATATTGTGTGACTCTGGAAGAAAGCCTCGGAATTTCTGATTCTCCTTTTTTTTTTTTTGCTTGTAAACTGGACATAATAAGTTCTAACTCTCAGGATTGCTGTGGGCCTTGAATGACTCCACAGAGTCTTTTGTATATCTCAAGCAAGTTCTAATACTGCTAAAGAAATTACTATTAATTTTCATGGTGGTAAGGCATTTTGATCCATACATGACCAGTAATAACATTTTGTAGGTTAAATATTACCCAACCAGCCTTGAAAACAGCCCTTTGGTACTTACCTCCATTTGCTTTTTTGTGGATAGTAGATAATGTTTTAGGCAAGTATTACACTACTCTGATTTAGAATCCAAAAATTCTAGAGCTGAAAGGGACCTGGGAAACTATTGTGTCTATATGTACTGTGGTATACATCAATGGGGCTAAAGATGACAGGCAGATAATTTTGAGTGTGCTTATTTACAAAACTAAGGGGTATAGTTAAAATTTAGATGGCAGGTTTCTAGTTTTTACTATAATATGGGTGTATAGGCATTTAAAAATAGGATTATGATTTATCTTCTCTTCTCTTCTCTTAGATGAAACATTGTTCCAAGCAAACAGCCTTAAGATTCCTTTGCTTCAACTTCCAATTCCTTCTACCCCCCTCCACCACTCATTATAGAAATAGTTATATGTATCTTTACCATTGAGATAATACTGATATTCAAGAAGCTGACTCTCATACAACTTTTCAAGATTATTCCGTGATCATGTGTAATTTTTATTTAGAATAACTAGCATGAGTAAATTTCTAATTAATTTTTTTAAAAAAGATTAGGCTAACATGACAGAATAATATACAGTCAACATTATAGCCACAAAATTGTATGATCAAAATACTAAAGACCACATTATCCATCATGAAAACTAGTGTGTAGTAGAGCTTAGTGCCTGGTTTCAAATCACAACTATGAATTACTAGCTTTGTGACCATCATCTCAGTATTCTAACCTCTTAAAATGTGGTAAATAAGTATGTAACTGACAAAGTTGCCTTGAGGATTGAGTGGGTACATACATTCAATCATGCACTGAGAACACACAGAATGAAATTCAAATTCTCATGGACTCCAGACTTCCTGGAGCCATAGAGGTTGAATGAACCCCTGAAATTATTACCCTGAGATAATCTTGAAACCTTAAACTAAACTTATCACTTGAAGTCATCTTAAATACCAAACAATAGTTTAACTTAACTAGTAATAAATGCCTTGAGCATTATGCTTTTTTGGGAACGATCTATATGGGATCAAAGTGACAATAGCAGCTTGTAAGATTAGTTTTGGGGCAGTGAGTTTATGTTAATGGGGAGGAACAATTCAGAAAAGGGGATAAGAATGGCTGCATAACTCAAAGAATGTAATCAATGTTATTGAATTTTACATGTATAAATTGTTGAATTGATATATATTCCGATACATATATTTTCAACAACAATGAAAGAAATTAAAAAAATAAAGCACTAGGAACATTATTCTAAGTGTCAGCTATTTATCTCCATCACTATCAACGTCATGCCCTCTTTAGAAAAAGAAATCTTTTAAAGTCCTCAAGATGCAGACTAATCATCTTATTTGACAACTGACCAACTTTCTTGTCTACAAATTGAAGCTAGTGTTTCAACTTAATGATCCTTTATATAAAAAATACGCAGTTTCAGGCACAGTAACAAAGCTACTGATCTCAATTTTGCTATATTCTATCATATTAAGAAAGCAGAGTGATGGTCTTGGCTCATTAATTTAGGCTATTTTTACAAATTTTTAAGCAACACACTGACTTGCTTTCAACTAACAAGAACATTTATTGAGAGGACTCAGGTAAAAGAACAGGATCCAGCAAAGAAAACTAGAGTACCAGACAGTCTAAGAAGTAAAAACCTAAGCCAAGTCTTTGTCCTGTGGGGAAAGCAACATTAGGAATCAGAGACAGAGTATTAAAATCAGAGAAGTACATGATTGCCAGGGTTCATTCCTGGCAGCTTAAGATTCTGGGTTGGTCCATGAGGTTCTGGGAGGTTGGGATTTCCCATATTACATTTGACAGGTCACCAAACTTTCTATCCAGACCTGCTCATTCTGTGCTTCTGAGTAGCTATGTTAAAGAAGTGGTCAGTATTGTGTTAGAAGATACTGTACCAAACACCGTAAGATTTTGGTTGCAGAAGTACATCAAGTGGCTGAATGTTTAAACCAATATTCAGTCAAAGCTAAGTCCGATGCTGACTATAACACCAACAATATTGTGACCAACTTGTCCTGATTAGCCCAAGATTCTTGGTTTTTGTAAAACAAGTCCTATGTCCTAGAACTCCCTCAGTCCTGGTCAAACATAGACATCACAGATTGAATATCTAGGATGCAAGAAAAACCTGAAAGGTTATACAATTTTTAATTATCAAAAATTTCAAGAGTCAAATTTTAAAAGCTTGACCCAGAGTAGGAAAAATAGTTCTTTAGCATGGCCAGCTTCTAGACTGTACCTATAGTCACTAAACTGCACATTCAGGAGGTGAATTGTTTACTTTCAATTGAAATCATTGTAGGAACAATATCTTTTTGACTAACCTGACAGCTGAGGTAATTGCTCATGGACATTGCAGTCAAGATGCTTAATTTTCCCTATTTTCTTTCTCATAATGATGACTGACTTATTTTCTTTCTATTCTTGGGTTTGATAGTATAGTCAATGGTGATACATTTTTTTTGAAGGAATCTCACAAATGAGCTACTTTTTTTAACTATTTGAAAATTCTTTAATTATTTTATGTATGAAAGTAACTACTTTCAAAATCAACACTAATTACTATAACATTTTACTTTCAATCATAAATATATATTTATATTACAACTGACAGAGTTAAAAACCCCCAAAAGTTCTCTGCTGTGGAGTTGATTCTGACTCATAGCAACTCTATAGGAAAGAGTAGAAGTGTCACATAGGGTTTTCAAGGCTGTGAATGTTTACAGAAGCAGATTGCCACATCACCTTCTGTGGAGTAGCTGGTGGGTTTGAACTGCCAACCATGCAATTAGCATTCAAGAACTTTAACCACTGCACCACTAGAGCTCTTAACTCACAGATAGAATATCAAATAAATAAATAAAGCATACAAGGAGATTTTAATATTAATTAAATCTAAAATATTTATCCATATGTGAAAGTGAATATTCTGACAGTAACAATACATCCAAATAACATGGCCTTTTTATATTAGTTATGGTAATACATTCCTTAGATATGAAGATAACTAATTTAAACCCATGATCTTTGATCACACATAATTTCAGTGTGCCAGGAATGACACTGAAGTTAGACATACAGATGTTTGTTCTTCTAAAGACTAAGGCTGAAGCCATAGCTAAAGAGTAAATATTGCTTAAATTCTGAGGTCGAACTCAATTTGTACCTATCTGAACAACTGAACAAGAACTTAAGGAGGATTTTGAATAAAATTCTGTATGAGCTCTCATAAGAATTAGTAGCTCTTGATTGCTTTTAGTGCTGCCATTGACTGGCCTCACTCACTCACTTATATGATACCTGAATACATTGGTTCCCAATGAGCCAAGGGCCTGCTGAGTCCAAATTCCCATTGGCTAAAGTGATTATATGAAAGGTTGGTGGCTCAATAATTAAGTTGTTGGTTCCTAACCAAAAGGTTGGCAGTTTGAACCCATCACCCACTCCATAGGAGAAAAGGCATGGTGATCTGCTTCCAGAAAGATTAACCAAATCACAAGAAAACAAATTCATTACCATGGAGTCAATTTCAACTCTTAGTAACTCTATACGACAAGGCAGAATTGCCCCATAGGGTTTTCAAGGCTTTAAGTCTTCATGGAGGCAGGAACTTCCAGTAATATGGAAGAGTAGGCAGACTAGCTACACAGACCCTCTTCAACAAAGAAAAGTGAAGCTAGTTGACACAGATACAGCAGATAATTCTGGAGCCTTTAGCTTTGAAAGGAAGGATGTAGGAATGGATTAAACACCAAGTAGTAGAAGAACCTGAATTTTACAGTGAATAAGGAGACAAATGGAGCTGCAGACTATCAGCTATCTTGATGGCATGGACAATTTGAATATTTCCAAGTAGTGCTAGGACCTGAGAATTAACCTAAAAATTGGCCCTGCTTACCAAGGCTGCATGGGTCACTGCACTGATAGCTAATGACTAAAAAGAGAAACAGCAAAAGAGAAGACAAACTGAGTTATGGACTTTCAGCTGTCCAGAGGATGCATTCATTTTGAATGTTTACAAGCCATGGCCATTTTGGATATTTAAAGTGACAGCAATCTCTTTCAGATTCTGGGGACCTAAGAATAGGCTCCATTTGCCAAGGATGCACAGACATACTGGAGGCTGATGACTGGAAAGGAGCCAGGTGGTGAGTGAATAAGTGTTGCCAACTAGCTAATAGAGGAGCACAGTACCTTGCTTACTAGCATACATTCAAACAAAACAAAGAAAGTGAAAATCTTGAGTGAATCACTCCAACATACAATCACCAATTAAATATAAACACAAAAATGTCACAATGTCTTAGAGACAACAGACCATCACAGTCCACACAAAGAAGTAAGATGAAGTGGTAGAAACAAGGGAGCAGGATACAGACCCAGAACACATCACTGAAGAATAAGCAGCATTGGAACTCCCTGATAAGGAATTCAAAAGAACTATATTTAGATAGGGAGATCTGGTAGCATAGTGCCTAAAGCACTTGACTGCTAACCAGAAGGCTGGTGGTTCAGACCCACAAGCCACACCTTGGAAAGAAGGTTGGGCAATCTACTTCCATAGTGATACTGCCTTGGAAACCCAAGGAGGGGTCACTATGAGTCGGGTCCAACTCCATAGCACATAACAAAAACAACATCAACAACATATTTAGGTACCTTCAATGGATTGAGAGACAGATCAAGGAAAACACTGACAAAATTAAGGAAGCACAGACAAAACCCTAGAAAAATTTCAGAAGAAAATACAAAAACAAAATGACAAAATAAATGAAAATTTAGAAAGGATACAAAATCTACAGCTAGAAATCCAGAAGATTAATACTAAATTTTCAGAAATAGATAACACATTGAAAAGACAAAGGAGTAGAATCGCTTCAATGGAAGACAGAATTAATGGGATTGAAGACAAATAACTGAATATACTTCTTTGGAAAGGGATCAATAAGAAAAAGAGCAAAACAAAATGAAGAAAGCCTAAGATCTATGTGGATACCATCAAAAGGATAATCTAAATTTAATTTGAATTCTAGAACAGGATGAGAAAAAGAAAACCACTGAGAAAATTGTCCAAGATTTGTCAGAAGATAATTTCACTGATATGATGAAAGATGAGAATATATCTATTCAGGAAGTCCAATGAACCCCAAACAGGATAGACCCCAAAAGAAAATTACCAAGACATATCATCATCAAACTCACCAAAACCAAAGACAAAGAAAGAATCATGAAAGCAGCATGGGAAAAATGAAAAGTTACTTACACAGGGCAATCAATACAAATAAGCTCAGATTTTTCACCAGAAACCTGCAGGTGAGAAGG
>NW_006921785.1:1950807-1951817 GCF_000298275.1 Orycteropus afer afer
CTGAGTAGTTGAACCTGTGAGCTCGGGATGGATTGACACAGTAGGGGCTGCAACAATGAGCTCAAACATAGAAAGGATTGTGAGAATGATGCAGGACCAGACAGTATTTCATTCTGTTGTGCACTGGTTCACTTTGAATAGGAACCAATTGGATGCACCTAACAACAGCAACAACAAGTATATTAGAGACATAAAAGAAGGAATAAAAAATATATGAAAGAACAAGAGCATTCTGATAAAAATATGTCAGGTTTAAAGAGAAGCAAATAATCTTCTAGTAATAAAGAATATATTCACTGAAATTAAAAAAAAAGAACCTCACTTGATAGGTCATATAAGAGAGTCATACAGCTGAATAGAACATTAATTAACTGAATGATAAATCTGAGGAAATCAGTGAGAATGTAGTGGAAAGCAAGAAATACTTGAAAACTAAGAAAGAGAAAATCATACATGGAATAAATTAGTAGAAAAATTCTTGATGTGTAGACTTTACCCCAGAAAAATTAAAAAAGAATCTTTGAGGATAGAACCCAGGCTTCAGTATTTTTCAGTTACCCAGGCTTATTCCAATATGCACCCAAGTTTAAGGACAGAAAGCTTAAGTAGGAAAAAAAAAAAAAAAAGCCATAATAAAAAGGTTCAACATATATATAAAAGAAATTCCAGAATTTCTGAAAAATAATCTTAAACAAAATAACAGCTGATAGATTTTAGAAATTGATGGACACATTTCAGATTCAGGATGAACAATTCAGATTCACATAAATTTTTAATGATGTTGCTAAATAATTTCACATAAGATCACCACAAGACAAATTCCTTGAAGGTTAATGTCACCAAAGGTAAATTTATATCCCTTTTGTACTCCCTGACACAATGACCATTATGTCTTTTTTTTTGTACAATTTGATAAATTTTAATATAACTTTTTTTTTTTTTTAATTGTGATTTGGGTGAAAATTTACAGAGCAAATTCATACAGCAGTTCACATACACTTTGTCTCATG
>NW_006921785.1:1951917-1953060 GCF_000298275.1 Orycteropus afer afer
GCTGTCAGTGATGGCAAGCATTGATCTACAGGTAGATAGATGAATGGACAGCCTGAATAATCAATCAGGTATGTCTAGGTAGGGGTAGTGTGCTTATTACCATGTATATGGTTGGCAGACAATGTTTCTACATCCGTATTTATATGCCCTATAAGAATGTCCAGGTGTATAGTAGAGCTGACAAGGGACAAAATTGTAGTCACTTCTTGGCCACAGCTAGCTACCCAGAGAGAGGGAGTAGTTGGACCTGTGGACTTGGTCATAAGGGACATCAAGCTCAATTGGCATAACATACTACATGGTCACAAGGGACATCAAGCTCAATTGGCATAACATACTACACAAAAACATTGTTCTACATCCTACTTTGGTTAGTAGCATCTGGGATCTTAAAAGCTTGCAAGTGGCCATCTAGTTGCAATGATGAGTCTCTCCTTGTCCAGAGCAAAGAAGACCAAAGAAAACTAAAGACACATGGAAGCAATTAGTCCAAGGGACTTGTAGACCATGACATCCCCAGCCTATATGACCATGAGACCAGAAGATCTAGATGGTGCCTGGCTACCACTGTCACCCTGCAGTAGTTATGTTTGTGTGTCAACTTGGCTGGGCCTGGTTGAGTGGCTGAGCAGCTGGGTATAGTTATTCCTCATAGTGTGCTAAAAGGGCAAGGAGGCCACATGTTCTGGCCTCCTCTAATCCTACAAGAGGAAGACAGACTCACCATCAATAGCCTAAGGCCTATTCCTGCAAGGCCAGACATGCTGCCTCCCTCCAGCCCTTTCACCAACCGTTCCTCCCAAAGCACCCACCACCTCTCTCCTGGGTTCCATAATTCAGTGCAGTGGCCACGCAGAACTCACAGATTATGGGGTTTATTAGGGAAGCACCAGGCTACAAGTCAAGGTCAGAAAAAAATGCTCAGTCTCTCTCCCAGCCCACTGTCTCTCAGCCAAGTCTCTCACAGTCTCTCCCCCAGCAGTGCATGTCCCTTGGTGTCTTACTGAGCAATGCGTGTCTCTTGCATCTCTTTCCCAGCAGCACATGTCTCTTTCAGGAGCGGGTGTCTCTTTCAGCAGCACATCTTCCTCAACCAACAGTCAGAGAGAGTTCTGACTCTAGGAGGCCTCCTTTTGAGCCTGG
>NW_006921785.1:1954600-1955619 GCF_000298275.1 Orycteropus afer afer
CTGGGCTGTGGTTTGAGTGGCTTGGCAGCTGTATGTAACTATTCCCCATGGTGAGACTGTAATCACCTCCATGGTAGAATCTACCATGAGCAGCTAGGTACTTGCCTTTGGGATGTGGCCTGCTTTCAGTATATAAGGAGAAGCTTTGAGGAAGGTCTCTAGCTTTTTGGCACATCTGGATTCTGCATTTGGCCAAGTCTTCATCTCCAGTTCCTGCCTTGAACTAGTGGCCTGCTGTATGTCATTTTACCCTGCCAACCTGGGCTTTGTTGGTCTCAGCAAGCAACAACAGCCTGAGTTAGGAGAGACCTCCAGCTCCAGTGGGCCTGGAACAAGAGACAGAGCTGAAGTCCAAGGTCAGAGAGCCTTCACCCAGCCCCTAGAGCTGGCACTCTTAATTTTGGACTTCTAGCCTCTTAAATTGTAAGAGAATAAATTTCTGTTTGTTAAAGCTATCCACTTGTGATATTTCTGTTATAGCAACACTAGAGAATTAAGACACCACTGCACCACCAGAGCTCCTTCCCAAAAAGATTACAGTCTAGGCTATGATGGCAATATGACTCTACCTTGTTGGTTCTCTATGAGTTGGAATTGACTTTATGACATACAACAACAACAAATTGAATATAAGATTACACAAGCATGCCAAGAACTGCACACAGGTACACACCTATGAATATGTATGTGGTAAACACATTAGCAGACCTATGAACATATCAGACAATGTTCTATAATCAGTACAACAACTTTAGATTATTTGTCAAATCCATTCACATATTACTGGTCTTTTGAGACAGTATTAATAACATATATAATAAAATAAATAGGAATTCAGGTGATAGAAAATTTGAAGTGTGCTTAAGTTTGCCAGTTTCTCATACTGTGTTGGCTTGTGTGTTGCTGCAATACTTGAAGCTATGCCACTGATATTACAAATACCAGTAGGTACAACACTGGTGGACAGATTTCAGCTGAGATTCCAGATAAAGACAGACTATGAAGAAAGATATGGCTGT